>NW_027418401.1:0-42264 GCF_009905375.1 Apium graveolens
TGGAGTAACTGCTCGAATGGTCCAAGATAGATTCCAAAAATGAACATTTAGGATAATACTTAACCTTCATAACTCTGCCCAATAACGACTCTTATTTTTGGATCAATCGACATGCTTGTTTACCCAGTAGTGCATTATTAAAGACAACGAGATCCTTAAAACTCATACCACCCATGCACTTTGGAGTGCACATCATTTTCCAACTCTTCTAGTGAACTTTACGTAGAGTGTCCTTGCTTACCCAGAAGAACCGAGCCATTGCTGACTCGATATTATGATAATGGATATGGGAAATTTTAAATGCCCATCAGGTAAGTTGGGATTGCTTGTACCGCAACTTTTAGCAAAACCTCTTTGCCAGCTCTCGCGAGTAATTTCTCCTTCCAACCTTGTAATTTTTTCCAAATTCTATCCAACAAAGCTTTATAAATAAATTTCTTTGATCTTCTTGCAGCTGTAGGGATCCCAAGTATTTCTCATGTCTGTCTACGTGCTTTATTTGAAGAGTATTAATCAACTCTTCCCTTCACATATCATCCACTCCTTTGCTTAAAGAGATTCCCGACTTTTTATCATTTATTTTTTGACTCGAAGATGCTTCATATTTGTTGAGAATATCAACAATAATTGAACATTCTTGTCGGTTAGCTCTAGCAAACAGTAAGATATCCTTTGCAAAGAGAAGGTGTAAAATCTCTGGCCCACTTCGGCTTGCTTTCGCACCATAAAGTTTCCTTTCCATACCTTTATTCTGAATCATATAAGAGAAAGCATCTGCTACCAGTATAAATAAATAGGGATAACGGTCCCCCTGGCGCAATCCACGACCAAGAGCCACCTATCCACATGTTATACCATTTATATTAAAAGAATACCGAACAGAGCTAACACAATCTATAACTAGATTCACCTATCTGCCATCAAAGCCCATATACAACATAAGCTTCCTCAAAAATTCTCATTCCACTCTATCATAAGCTTTGCCCATGTCTAACTCCATAGCAATCGTTCCTATTTTACCTTTCTTCTTATTTTTCATGGAATGGAATAGCTCCAAAGCTATCAACGCATTGTTGATAATTAATCTCCCAGGGACAAATGCACTTTGATTTTCTGTCAGTACTGCTGATAAAATGGATTTAAGACGCAAAACAATCACCTTGGACACTAATTTATACAAGACATTTCACAAGCTAATTGAACGATACTCTGAAACTCTTGTGAGATTCTTCACTTTTGGAATTA
Source organism: Apium graveolens (assembly GCF_009905375.1). NCBI lineage: Eukaryota > Viridiplantae > Streptophyta > Magnoliopsida > Apiales > Apiaceae > Apium > Apium graveolens. Next base: position 1,246 of record NW_027418401.1, read on the forward strand.
AAGCAATGTTTGTTTTAACAATCTCACTAAACTGATAGTTAATATTTTTTAACAGAAATTAAGTTTTAACATTCGGTCTCAATATTCGTGTATTTTGAAAAAAAATATTGTGATAACTTCTCTATAGATTTTTGTGAAATAAGCTAAAAACCATGTCTAATTTTAGTTTTTGACTTGATTATAAATGTTGTCAAAATTTTAGTTATTCATGTTCAAATATCCTTACTTTATATAGTTTATCCAACTTATAAGAGAAGAAAATATTGTGTACGAATTCTTATTGATGTGGATTAGAGTGTCCTTTCATTTTTGTGCCCGGGGTCTTAATAAGCACATGCTTCACATTTTTATGGTCTACAGCAACATAATCAGCATTGTCTTGATGGTCTACAGTCCATTGTTTGGGCAATAGCCACATAGAAGAACCAGAATGGCTTGGGTGACAAATTATGTAGATCATGTCTCTGTATATTCCAAACTATCCATTAAAAATATCAATCTATGAAATTGAATGAATCCAAAAACATGTGATCATATTTTTATGGTTCGAAAGCCCTCATCATAGTAGAGATACTAGACATATTTTTATCTCGACATTAATAAATTAAAACATTATGATCATCAAAAATAGGAATCCACATTTGACAATATTTAGCTTGGCTGGAACGACACCTCAGTAAGCAATATGCTAATTTCCCTTAATACTAATTCCAGAGACAGGTTGATCATAAGTGATAAGGGACATCTTAAAAGGGTGGTTCAGATGCATGACGTGGTATTTGAAGATGATTTGCTTAATGAATCTGATGATCTTGACTTGGTTTAAGTTGTTAGAGGTCTTCAAACCATGTTGTGCAAGACATGCCTATATTATAACAAGACTAAGTCAAATTGATAGCCCTAAGATATAGTTGTATGATAGTCTAAATCTATATTTTGTTTTGTATTACTTGAATCTGTAAAAATGTTAAAGATCCAGACTGGAGTATTTTTCTGTGAACAGTCTCAAGCCTAAGAATAAACTCTGGAAGAAGATCAATAAGATAATGCCTTAGAGAAAAGGTGAAGAAGCTTGGGAATAAATCTGTTTTAGGAAAAATGTTCTAAGTCAAGATATCTACAAGTCACAGATCAAGTCATATAGAGAAGTTATTCGAGAACTAGAGAATGACTTATCGAGAAGTCCAAAATGGCTTATAGAGAAGTATCAGAGATATCGACAAGTCAAGTGAAGATATGAAGATTGGAGATATCGACAAGTCAAATTATCATTAGAGATATCAAAGATATCTACAAGTCAAAATGTATATAGAGATCTCTGAGATATCGACATATCATTTTTGCATGTAGAGAACTTAGAGATATCGACAAGTCAAAATGAAGATATGAAGATCGGAGATATCGACAAGTCAATTTCTTATTAGAGATCTCAGAGATATCGACAAGTCAAAATGCATATAGAGATCTCAGAAATATCGACAAGTCATTTCTACATGCAGAGATTTAGAAACCTCGACAAGCCAAGTTCACTTATAGAGAACTCAGAGACCTCGACAAGTCAAAGACACTTATAGAGAACTCAGAGATCTCGATAAGCCATTATACTTATTGAGATGTCAGTTCTCTATAGAATAAACTGGAGATCTCGGTATGCACCTCAAGTACAGAATGCAGACAAGTTAAATATTCAAGATTATCAATCAACAAATGATCTAATCACTTATATTGAAAAGTCTATAAAAGCAATTTGAAGAGTGCAAGAACAAGGGCCAAGATTAACTGACAAAGGAATGTCACAGACCTACAAAATTTTCAAGGATTCACTAAGCCAGAAATAGAAAGCTTTAGAGATAACTTAAAGTAGGGTTTAGTACATCTTATTGCATGATGTGTAAACCTGTATTTACTATCTATAAAATTCTGGTCCTTTATTTTAAGTTGTAAAAAACATATCTAAATTTTATTGTACTTTCTCAAGGAAGAAGCTGAGTTCTTATATTCTTAAAAACCCAGGAATTGTAGCAAGACATACTTAATTTTAACACAAATTAAGTGAGTTTTGAAATACTGTGTTTCTTGTGCATATTTTTTATATTCTGCTAAAGATAATATCTCTACAATCAAACTGCTTTGTTCACCACCTTTCCACGTCAGTTTTAAAAAGCCTAAAAATCAAGAAATACATTCACCCCCATATGTTGCACTCAATATCTAACAAGTGGTATCAGAGCAAAATTTAAAAGAAAACAAATAAAGATCTTGGAAGTATGAGTGCATAAAAGATAAGCAGTATCAAGATACCAGCCTTTGACAAATCAACTATACACTTTGGAAAAAGAAAATGATGTTGTTCATAAGGATGGCCAATTCATTATATATCCAGATTCGCAAGAATGGCCATTTCACCCCCATGGAAAGGGTATATGAATCTACAGATGGAGACATGGTCATCCCGCTTATTTTCCCCCTAAGGACCCTTCAAAATACACTGAATCTTAGAAGAAGAAAGTCTATCTAGATAGTGGCCTGCAATTAATTATGATAGTCACTTGACAATATGATACAACAACATTGTGAACTATTACATGGCTAAACAGTCTGGGAGAAAATAGAGATTTTGTGTGAAGTTATAGAGGAGTTTCGATCCAACCAAAGGAGAATACTGGTGTCTCAGTATGAGGGATTCATGGCAAAGCCCAAAGAAAGAATTACTGAAGTTTTTGAGAGGTTCAATAAATTAATAAATGACTTGTAGCTACATGATAAATATTATAAAGCTGGAGGTTAACCTGAAGTTCCTGCTAGCTCTTCCTGTCCATCTTGAACAAAAGATATCAGCCACTAGAGAAGGAAGAGATCTGATCAGAATAAAACTAGAAGTTCTATATGGAATCTTGAAAACTTATGAACTTGAAATGCTGCAAAGAAAGTTATTAAAGCCAAACCATGGACATGTGGTTGATGGTTCCAGTGCCTTAATTGTACATGGCTTACTTGGATAGGAAATTTTCTAACATTAGAGTCAAGAAGCCAAGGTTTTTCAATGACAAGGGACAGTCTTCAAACAACAACAATTGGAAATCAAACGCTCAGTATAACTCAGCTAGCAAAGGCGGCTACAAAACTGGATCTATTGACAGGTCAAAGATAAGGTGTTTCAACTGTGATGAGTTGGGTCACTTTGCTACTGAGTGCAGGAAGTCCAGAAGGTGAAGAAGGACAAGGCATGTTTGGAATTAGAGTCAAAGTATGAATCTCTCTTGAAGAAACATTCTGAAAAAGCTTACAATACAGAAGACAAAAGTTGGGATGATACTGATGATGAAAATAAGAATGAAGAGTTTGGAAACTATGCATTAATGACTGGAGCAAGGAGAATCATCCTCATCAAAATCAGAGGCACAAACTCTAACTACCATTGATTTAAATATAAGCCAATATAAAGAAACTATTGAAAAGATGAGTGTAGAGATATTTCATATCCACACAAGCATGGTGGCAACTACTGAGGAAGTGAGTAGGCTGTCAAAGATAAATGATGAGCTTGAGATTGAGAAATAAAATTTAGAACTGCAGCTTGTTGAGCTTAAAACTGTCAATCAGGAAAATGAATATTTGAAGAACAAGATGAAGTGTGCTAGTGAAATAGAAGCTGTGTTGAGGGAAAAGATAGAAAAGATGAAGTCAAGTTAAAGTCTTTCAAGAATGCTTCTCAGTTAATTAGTCAGTACCATGAGAAGAGCAAGCCATGTGCTATAGCCATTAGCATTGACTATGATGCCTTAAATAATAAGAAAAAGAATGAAGGTGACAAGGGCATAGCAACTATAAATGAAGATGTCCCGGCTATGTTGAAAAAAGTTGATTCACCTTTATTCAAGGCATGTGAAGTCAATTTCAGTGAAGAGAAACACACTTAATCCTCATTGTGTGCAGGGCAAAGTGAAAAAGGTCATATGGATCATCGATAGTGATGCTCAAGACATATGATAGGTGATAAGGCCCTACTATCATAAATTGAGGAGATGTATGGCCCATTAGTGACTTTTGGAGACAACAACAAAGGATTCGTGATGGATATGGCAATTTAGTTTCTGGAAATATTGTCATTGAAGATGTACACTGGTGGTTGGTTTACAAGTGAATCTCCTGAGTGTCATCAATTCACAGATAGAGGATTCAATGTTTCATTTGACAAAGAGATTGTTCAATAATTAGCAAAAAGACTTGTGAAATTGCTTTGAAAGGAGCAAGAAAGGGAAGCTTTTTTGTTGCAGATTTAAACTCAGAAAATGAGGATGGAATATGTTGCTTCTATACAGGCATCTGCTGAGCAAAGCAAGCTATGGCATAAAAATCTCTCTCACCTGACATTACAAAGCAATCAATACCCTGATGAAAAAGAAATTAGTGAGAGACATGCCAACTTGGAGTTTTGCTCAAAATAAAGTCTGTGAGGCTTGTCAAAAGGAAAAAATGAAGAAGTAAAGTCCCAGAGTAAAATGTGAATTCCATAAGTACACATTGCAACTATTCACATGGACTTACTTGGACTAGTTATGTCTTATCAATTTCAAGAAAGAAATATGCACTTGTGATGGGGATTACTACTCAAGGTACACATGGGTAGAATTTATGCATTCTACGGATGAAACTCTACACATCATAAGTTGAAAATACAAGAAGATTGAGAAGCAGGCTGAAGATCAGCATTGTGTGAAGAGAATTCAGGAATGACAATGGCACAGAATTCAAAATACAACTTAACTGAATTCTACAAAGACAAGGCATTGTTAGACGAATTCTCGGCTACTAGAACACTCAGCAAAATGGGGTAGTGAGAAAAAGAATAGAACACTAGTAGAGGCTTTTAGACCATGCTGCAAGATGCCAAATTATCAACAAGTTTTTAGGGAAGAAGCTTGATCACACCAATGACTGCATTCTACTCCAAACAAATATCTTATTAACAAGAAAACTTGCAAAACCACCCTACTCAATCTTATCAAAAAGGAGCCTACTGTTAAGCATCTGCATGTGTTTGACAGCAAGTGCTATGTTCTAAAAGACAACTCTAAATATGTGGAAAATTTTGACTCTAAGGTTTCTGAAGCAATTTTTTTTGGGATGTTTATTGGAGAGACTGCCTACAAAGGTCTATGTGCTTGAACAAAAGAAAATTATGGAAATCACATATGTGACTTTTGATGATGACAAGGTCCAAGCCTAGAATTCTGATGATAATGAAGCTAGGCCCTTAAATTGAAATCTCAATATTGATTGTGACTCTGAAGATGAAGTTGAAGTCAGCACATGCACCAGAATGAATAATAAAGAGTCAACCTGAACAAGTAAATCATGAGAATGGAAGCTCATCTCAACACACTGAATTTGATAGCACAAAGCCAGGGGAGAAAGAGAAGAAAGTTCTGCAAGTCATGCCAATGGTGAAGAAGATACATAAAATTCAAGTCAACAAACTCACACTAGGAAATGGATAGGAGTTACATAATGTAGAAGCAAATTATTGGTGATCCAAATGCTGGAGTGGGGACTAGAAGTGCAAACTGTTAATGAAGGTCTACATGCATGTTTTTTTTCACAAGTTGAGCCTAAGAAAACTGAGTAAGCTTTACTTGATCCTAATTGGATATCTATTATGCAAGAGGAGCTAAATCAGTTTAAAAAAACAAAGTTTGGAAGTTAGTACCTGCACCAAAGAACAGAAGTGTAATTGGAACCAAGTGGGTATTCAGGAATAAAATGGATGAAAATGAGATTGTAATAAGGACACAAAGCAAGGTTGGTACAAAAGGCTACTCACAGGAAGAAGGAATTGATTATAATGAAACTTTTGATTCAGTTGCAGACTTGAAGCAAAGAATCTTTCTTGCATTTGCTGTACACTCAAACTTTAAAGTGTATCAAATGGATGTAAAGAATAGATTCCTAAATGGTGAGCTGAAGAAGAGTTTATGTGCAACAGCCACCTGGCTTTGAAGATCCTGAATTTCTAGATTTTTTCTACCAACTTCTAAAGGCTCTCTATGAACTAAAGCAAACACGTAGAGCATGGTATAACACAGTGTTAGAATTTTTCTTACACATGGATTCACTAGAGGAACTATTGATAAGACTCTCTTTACTAGCATCATGGTGGTGATATGATCCTAGTTCAGATCTATGTGGATGATATCATTTTTGGTTCTACTAATGAAAAGCTATGTCAAAGATTCTCAAAATTCCATGAAGAGTGAATATGAAATGAGTATGATGGGAGAGTTAAATACGTCTCTTGGACTTCAAGTCAGTCAAAGAAGTGATATAATCTTCATCAGCCAAACCAAGTATGTTAAAGATTTATTGAAAAGTTTGGTATGGGTGATTGTTCACCTGCATCAACACATATGTCTACAGCTACAAAGTTGGATGAAGATAAGAAAGGAAAAAATGTAGACAATTTAGGTTATAGAGGAATAATTGGATATTTGATGTATTTGACTGCTAGTAGACCAGACATTATATTTGCAACATGTCTGTGTGCAAGATTTCAAGCCAATCCAAAAAAAATCACATTTGATGACTGTGAAGAGAGTTTCCAGATACTTAAAGGGGACTCCAAACTTGGGATTATGGTATCCTAAGGGAACAGGATTTGAAGTTGTTGGATACACAGATGCGGATTTTGCTGGATGCAGGGTTGACAGAAAGAACACTAGTGGAAGCTGTCAATTTCTTGGACAAAGACTTGTAACCTAGTATAACAAGAAACAACAATTTGTGTTAACTTCCATAGCTGAGGCTGAATACATAGCTGCTGGAAGTTGTTGTGCTCAAGTGCTCTGGATTAGAAATCAGCTAATGGACGATGGCCTAGTGTTACACAAATTTCCAATTATGTGTGACAATACTAGTGCTATATCTATAGTGGCTAATCCAGTTAATCATTCTAGACAAAAGCACATTGATGTAAGGTATCATTTTATTAGAGAACATGCTACAAATGATACCATTGAGCTCATTTTTGTTCCAACAGAAAAACAAATAACTTATTTTTTTACTAAACCTTTGGATGAAGCTACTTTCACTAGACTTGTAGGTGAAATTGGAATGCTAAATTCTTCATCCTAAAAGCAAGAATTCAGCTAATGTTTGGCAGCATATTGATTTCTTATCAATCAAAATTAATTTTATTTAATTGGAAATTAACTGGAATATAAGTTATGAATATTTCAAAAATCTCTATAAATTAACTTCTCAAAATTCAAAATTTAGCTTGGAATTTTTCAATTATGAGAAAACTGTCTAAATGTTAATTTACAATTTCAATATATGAAATTAGCATAAGACAGAATCAAAAAGAACAAAGTATATAGAAACCGAGTTCTCGATAAGTCTGACTGACTTCTAGACAAGTCATTTTGAGACTTCTCGAGTGAGTTCTCGATAAGTCATTTTTCTGACTTCTCAAAGGACTTCTCAAAAAGCATTACAATGAATTATCGATAAGTCATTGTAGAGATCTCAATAAGTGATAATTCACAGAGCTCTCTACAGTTATAAATTTTAGACTTATCAACAACTTAGAACTGAGATAATTTAATTTAATAAATTATTTTGGTAAAATACTTTTGATAAAATCATTCTGATTTTATTTTGATTTACTCAGATAAAAATTGGGAAAATTCAGTCCATTCAGAACAAACTAGGTATTTATTTGACATCTCGATAAGTCATTTTCTAGTTCTCGTTAAGAGTCGGGAAAGTGACATATCGATGTGTATCTATTCTCTCAATAAGACTTCTTGATAAGTTAATTCCAAACATTTATTTTGAGTTCTCGATAAGTCATTTACCTTTTACTATAAACACTCAGACATCTAGACATACACCTCTTTACGTCTTCGAGATCTCTAAGTGACCTAATTTCTCCAAATCCAAATTATTTTCTCTCATTTCAAGTTATTTCTCTCTAATTGTTCTTACCCACTCAAATTCAAACTCTTAAAATGGCATCAAACACAGTTAGAGCTTTCATCCCAAAAGAGGGCACCAACTATCTTGCATTTACAGATGCAAACCAAGCTCTTGATAGCTTCAAGAGCTTTGTGAAGTTCCTTTCTGAGACATACTTTGTAGGTGATCTAACTGCAAATCCCATACTGTATTTAGATGTTCCCCGTGATTTCTGGAACACGACTGTGGTGAGAACAGTGGTGCATGAGAACCAAGCTGTATCTATGGTTATTAACTGCTCCATTCAAGGCCAACATGTGGAGTTTTCTGAGAATGATGTCAATATGGTTTTGGGCATCCCTACTGACAATATGGCGGAGGTTCCAACTCAAGATGAGCTAGCCGAGTTCATGGACTTCATTAACTACAGTGAGAGGATCAACTTAGCAAGCCTGAACAAGAAGTATTTGAGGAGGGAATGGTCTTTCCTTTTTGACTCAATTGTGAGGGCCTTCACTTGTAGAAAGACATGGTATGACAACATTTCAAGTGTTGTTCAGAAGTCGGTGTTCTCCATGGCTTACAACAGGTACCTCAATGTAGGAGTTTTAATTATGGAGGAACTCAGCACCGGGCTCACAATGCCTTTGGCATCAAGAGGTAAGGAAATCTTTTCTGCCTAGGTTTATCAAGTCTGCTTTAAATCATAAAGTGTAAGACATTCATTTACTTAATGGTATAGAAAGGACAAAAATAGGAAATTGTAAACAAGTGTTCAAAATTCTATTTGGCTCACTCTGTATAAAGCAAGGTACCTGTAAGTCTTAGAATCACTCCATTTATGTTGGGGAGATTCAAGACTTACCCTTACCCAATTCCTGACATGAGATCAACTGTTCAATCTAGTACAGTTATGGCTCATGTCCCTGTAAAAGAACAAACACAGGAATACCAACAGGGGCCTTCCCAAACTGAAACCATTTCTTCATTACCATTAGAAGATAGGAAACCAACCATTTTATCCTCTCAAAAGGGTGAAGTGATTAGAAAGAAGAGAAAGCATGCAACCCTAACTGTGATAAATGAGAGTGGTGAGGATCAAATTCCAATAGAGTCCAACCTGGTCAAGAAACCAAAGAAGGCAAAGGAATCTGATCTGACCACTCGTTTGGCTACCTCTGCATCCTCCTAAAAGGATGTACTTACAAAAGTGGGCATTCAACAGACTCTAGGGGCATCCTCTCAACAGGGTGTCTCTATTGAAAAGAGCACTCACCCTAGTGCACCTTGTAAAGAGCCTGCACCAACACTTGAGCATATTCAAGTGTATGAAAGGAGGAATAAGGATGGCACACAGACAGAGAGCACACCTTTTGAAGCTCCCTCTTCTATTCAGGGGGGCTGCCAACACTCAATCCTGAAATTACTAATCTTATATCAAAAATTTCTTCTTCATACAACGAAACACTTGAATCTAATTCTCAAGTGTTGTCAAAATTAAGTGACATGGTTCATGAAACTATGCTCACCACCCATGAACCACATTAGGTTGGTGAGAGGCTACACTCTGGGGCAGACCTTGATGACACAAACACAAACACAAGGGTTTCATCAGTTTTTACTGAAGACCCCATGGTAGTTTCTCAAGAACTTCATGTGCTAAACAATCTTCATAGATTGATGGGTTTGAGGGTAGTACTCCTGAGGGGGAGTTATCTAAATCCTCTCTAATTCAATTGGAGGTTCCTCATATAGGGACAACTGCCTACAAAACCCTAGCTGAAATTGCCTTAACAATCGAAGCTAGGAGTCCAATTGCCAATGAGCCTGTTATAGGGGAGGCCAGTCAGGCACATTCAAATGTCAGCTTTCTGCAAGAAGAGCAAGGGTTTGAGGCCATGGTACATGACAGTAACCTGGTCAAATCCCCTCCAATTCAATTGGAGGTTCCCACTATTGGTGAACAATACACCGTCACAACCATAATTGCAACATCACACAACATCACACAACAGCTTCTTACAACAGACATGTCCATTCAGGATTATCAAGCAATTTTATTGTCTTATAAAATAGATGTTGAAGAACAACAACATAAAATTTTCAATGAAGCTGAACAAAATGGCAATGTGGATGCTTGGTTAGACAAAGAGTTCAGTCTAGAGATGGATGAGGTTTTGGCTAGGTTTAGAGAGGAGTATGTAACTATCTTGGGAAGTAATGCTAAAACTCTCAGTCCCCGGGAAGTTTATGATGCTATTACAGAGGTCTACAAGGCACAGCTTAAAGATTTTCACCATATTGGTAAAACATTGCAACAAACTCTGAACAGTCATCGAGACAAAATTTAAAGATTAGTGAAAGACAAGCTAGATGATCTTGTGCAATCTCAAGTTGAGATCAAGAATAAATTTTAGAAATTTATTGATCAAATGGCAAGGTTTGATATGTCCAGCATGGAGCAAAACATCAAAAAACTGAAACAATCATTTGTAGCTTTGCATGAAGTTGTCCAGAATCACATTTCAAGTAACAATGACACAAGGCTCAAACTGGATCAACTTCATCAAGATAGATATGAACCATCTGCTCTTTTAATGCAAGGGATGAAGGAGACAGTTCAAGCAACTTTTGGTGCTCCTATCTCTTCAAGTTTCCAACAACCTTCTTCTACATCAACAAATCTCCATATTCAATCTCTACAACAGCAAGTTTCAACTCTCCAAGTCTCCAATGACTCACTCATAGCTTAGGTCAATGCTCTCACTTCTCTAGTGCATAGTCAACATAATGACATCAGGACCCTGTAGACTCCCACAAACATCTTCAAATGCAGAATTCAGTTTCTTTGGGAGCTATCATGGGTTGCCTTGAATGTTCCTTTACCTGCTCTTCATGAAGCTGTGAGGCCAGAAATTCCAAATCTACTACTCCTGTCTGCCAATAAGACTGAGGGGGAGATAGAAGTTAGGATTCAACATTCCAAAGAAGCTGGTAAATTTTAACAATCTCAAGAGGCTGGAAAACCTAATACTCACTCCAGTCAAAGTTCTATACAATTAAAACTCTCTCAAGATGTTAGTAAAGGAAGGCTCTAGAAAGCTGCAGTAAGACCCTGTCAAGATAAAGAATTCAATGAACTACCGGCAGTTCTAAGAGTCTCTCTCGCCAACAACTATATCACTTAAAATAGAGCTTTGGCCAACAACATCAATTTCTTAAGAGTGGTAATAGTAAAGGTTGACAACTTTTTGGAGAAGATAATAGTAGCAAATGTCAATGTTGGTGAGACTACGTAGCTGTATGAACAGTTACGTTATAACTCAACACGATAACAACACTAGAACATGACATGTTAATAATACTACGTCTACACAAGAAATCAGGAAGAATGAAGACAAGGCAAATACAAAGAATCAGAAGATTAGAAGAAGGCCTAAAGTCTGTCTACAGGTCACTGAAAGAAGTTCATTAATATGATCATGCCTCAGTGAAGAACAAAGGCTAAAGACTTTCAGGGTTTCAGAAATGTTGAAGATTCAGTATACAAGTGCTACCGGAAGATTTCAGTGTATTGGCATTGATTGAAGATAGACAGTGTTCGAAGCATTGGAATATGAAGAATTGAAGACAGGGTATAGATAGAGGTTAATGAAGATGTTGTCTAAAGTATCAGAAAGGATTCAAGTAAAAGAACAGTTGTTTATTGACAATCAGTGTCTGAAGCAATAAAGTTGAGGCAAGCTTAACAATTTAATCAAGGCCATAATACGAAAACCTGAATCGGGGTTAGTCGTCTGTGAACCAGACCAGTTGCACTAGGCGTCAACAGCTTTTGAAAGGAATCTGGGTATTATTTTTAGAAGAATTGTTAAGTTGAGGAACGTACTTGGATTGAACATTTATATGTTAAAGTACGAGAAGAGGTGCGCGGGGTTTACAGCTAAACAACTCAGGGGACTGGCGAAGCTCAAAGTTTAATTGTTAAAATTAATAAATTTATTTAATGGACTTTAAAATAATTTATTTAATAAACTTAAATTGATTTATCTTATAAACTTTAAATAAGTTATTTTATAAATCTAAATTAGTTTATTTATATAAGTTATATTTAAGTTTATTTTATAAATTAATTTAGTTACAAATTAAACTTAAAAAGAAAAGAAAACAAAAAAAATAAAGCAAAAAGAAAACAAAAAAAAAGGAAAATACAAAAAGAAAAGAAAAGAAAGGAAAAACAAAAAAAAAGGAAAAAGAAAACAAAACAAAAATAAAATAAAGAAAAGAAAAAGAAAAAAAATAATCAAAGGAAACAAAATTGTATAGGTTGGTTTTTGATTAACCAAGTACATATACATGTACTGGTTAAATAACTTGTCGCCATAGAGAGATTCCCCCTCCCCCTTGTCGCCATACAAAATAAATAAATAAGTGACCCCCTTGTCACCACAGAGCATCACAGGATAGTCGCCACACAGAACCCGTCGCAACAGAGCACTCCCCTCTCCTCAGCCACACATTTTATTGGATAAAGTCTACACTTTGCAGCAGAAGAAAGGAGCCATTCATTTTTCTGTTCTTCTTCTCTCCTAAGAGAGGAGTGAAAATGGCAGCATTGATTTACAGAGAAGCTCAAGCTTTTTGTATATCCGTTTAACTTCTCACCGGATTAATGTTATAATGCCCGATTTAACTCTTGTATATTCATAGGGGCATTATAATCGTTACCCGGTAATTTAAATCCTAGTACAAATAAAAGTTAGATAATTGTATAGGATTTGATTTGTAAATCTTTGTAGTAGCTAGGAACTTTATTGTTCTTAGATTGTAACCGGTTAATTTATTTACCGGAGTGTAGCAAACCCTCGAGGATTTATATATGAATATATATTTCCCCGATATCTTGTGTTCCTTGTTTTTATCGTCCCAAACACTATTCAACTCAAGAACACAAAACCACTAACCGAGCACTAAATATTATATCCGCTAAAGATTCGAAAGAATTTTTAATTTAGTGTTTATCATATTCAACCCCTTATTATACGATAATTCGGGACCTAACAATTGGTATCAGAGCTTACCGATTGATACACAAATCAGGATCCTTAAACGGATTTATTTTATTAACTTTTCATTTACACAAATTTATTTTGGTAAATTTGATTTAGAGAATTTATTTTATAATTAAAATAAGTTTATTGCATAAACTTAATTTAAATTTATTTATTTTATAAATTTTACTAAGTTAATTTACTATTTAAATTTTAGTAAATAAAAGTTTTTAAATTAATTATTTTTCGGATTTATTGGCTGCCAGATTTGGTAAACAAAAGAGTGCCATTTCTTGAGTATTTAAGGAGTTTCGGTTATGTTAACATATTTGTACAAGTACTTGTGCAAATAATTGGCAGCTACTTGCGCGGAAAATAAAACCAGAAAATAAAGCAGCTGAGGTATTCAATTTGGCACCTTCGATTTACACTACACGCGCCTAGCAAGCGTCCTGGTACATCACACGCAAAACAAGTAGAACTCAGCAAATGTGCTAGGGTGGTGTAGCCACGCACGAGTTAACTAAGTGCATGTCAAGGTCGCCATAGATATACCAACATGTAGTCGCCATAGACGCGCGCAGGCTTCCTGATTATTTACTCGTCGCAACAGCCGGTCTTTGCCTCCTGTTTAATTTTTGTAGTTGCCATACAAATAAAAAATAAACGGCGCCCAAATAATAGCAGTCGCCACAGGCTAACTGGTTTTGGAAGCTAAGGCAGGATACTGTAAACAACCCAAGGTCTCCATAGAAGTCAGGAGTCGCCACAAAAAAGACGGCGCACAGATTTTTTTTTCCTCCTGATCGCCATAGACACGGTCGCCAGAGGAGGTAGCACTTAACAAATTCTGCAGCCCCTTAATTAATTACTTCTGATTTATTTATTTTTCCATAAAATTTAAAATTCTTAAATTTAAATTTTTCTTAAATAATAATTTACGTTTGATTTTATTTTTAAGAAAATTCGAAATTCTTGAAAATTAATTTTCTCGTAATAATTTATTTTTGATTAATTTATTTTCTAAGAAAATTAAAAATATTGGAAATTTAAATTTCTCTTAAATATTAAATTAAGGGTACTCAAGGATTGGTAGACTCAGGATTTCTCCGGGTTTTTAAAGTGGATTTTAATCTTTCCAAGAAAACGAAGACCATGTGCTATTCAGACGGAAAATTCACGAATACGGAAATTGAAGATAATGGTTTAATTTCTACGGGTACAGCTTTTCTCGAAGATTTTAAGACAACTCTATGATTCCAGATTGTACAGTCACATAGTGGTTTGTACCAATGCTATATTCATCCGGGAATCAATGAGATCATACAGGAAGGAATTGTGGAGGTCAGAGAGAATAGTGGGGACATACAAATATCTCAGTTATAGGCAGTAAAGTTGGAACCTCTGGACATAATGTAAGAGTTACTGATAGCTGAATCAGAAGAAGCTCAGGTAGAAGTACTTGAGGGACTGGACGTCAGGACAGTGTTTCACTTGTTAAGGAACTTTAGTCACATCAGATTCATAAGGAGTATATAAGCCATATCCAAGGATCAAGCCTATCTATTCCGAAGCAGAGATTCTTACCGATTCAGTTCAAAGGGTGATTACAAGACTGAGATTGGGACATAAACAAGATTTGATAGCTACAGGTTTGACAAGCAATATGTGTCAAGTAACTATCAGGGGTTTTGCTACAACAGAACAAGAAGCTTGACAAACAAGGATGAGTAGAGATTCAGTTGAAGAGTTGAGATAAAGGTGGAATGTTTTCTTAGGGAAACAGCCAGTCAAAACTTATAGTGCACGGGAAAGAGTTGGGATGGATCGGATGACGAGAATCATGAATATCTTGCTTTCATAGCAATCTCTAAAGATGATCCAACTCACATATCTCAGTAATCAATTTCTTGAACCACTACAATATTTTGTTTTCAATATTCAATGCATGATAAGATCTTAGTGTTTAAATATTTAACACTCGCACAATCATGAGAGCATCACACATAGATAATGCTGAACTAGTTCACTAGATTATCTTTCTGGTAACTAGGATTGATGTTTAACTTGTGCATGTTACTTTAGAGGATCTTAATATGTGTTTGAATATTTGTTGAACATGATTAATTGCTTTAGTAAGATATATGTTTTCCAGCACTTAAGACCTTTGTCAATGCTTATCTCTTGTATCCTAATATAATGTGATTTATTCATTTGATCTTGATTGTTTGTTAAGATGTATCAATTTATAATTGGATTGAGATAGCTAGATGAGATTTATCAACAGGATTTGACTAGATAGAATTTGTGATATACTTGTTAATTCTGTTTGTTCCATATCATGCCTATATTGCTTAATTCTTATGTGTAATGTTTCTGAATGAATGTATCTCAGTTACATGCATTAAAATTGGAACCTCGGGATAGAATGTAAGAGTTACTGATAGCTGAATCAGAAGAAGCTCATGTAGAAGTACTTGAGGGACTGGACGTCAGGGCAGTGTTTCACATGTCAGGGAAGTTTGGTCGTATCAGATTCACAAGGAATACATAAGCTATATCTAAGGATCAAACATATCTATTCTGAAGCAGAGATTCTTACAGATCAGTTCAAGGGGTGATCACAAGACTGAGAACGGGACATAAACAAGATTTGATAGCTACAGGTTTGACAAGCAAAATGTGTCAAGTAACTATCAGGGGTTTTGCTACAACAGAACAGGAAGCTTGACAAACAAGGATAAGTAGGGATTCAGTTGAAGAGTTGAGACAAAGATGGAATGTTTTCTTAGGGAGCTAGCCAATCAAAACTTATAGTGCACGGGAAAGAGTTGGGATGGATCAGATGACGAGAATCATGAAAATCTTGCTTTCATAGCAAACTGTGAAGATGATCCAACTCACATATCTCAGGTTTCAATTTCTTGAACCACTGCAATGTTTTGTTCTCAATATTCAATACATGATAAGATCTTAGTGTTTAAATGTTTAATACTCACACAAGCATGACAACATCACACATAGATAATGCTGAACTAGTTCACTAGATTATTTTTCTGGGAACTAGGATTGATGTTTAACTTGTGCATGTAACATTAGATGATCTTAAATAATTGTTTGAATATTTGTTGAACATGATTAATTGCTTTAGTGAGGTAAATATTTTTCCAGCATATAAGACCTTTGTTAATGCTTACTCTCTGTATCCTATTACATTATGAATTATTCATTTGATCTGAATTGTTTGTTAAGATGTATTAATTTATAATTGGATTGAGATAGCTAGATGAGATACATCAACAGGATTGGTCTAGATAGAATTAGTGATTTATTTGTTAATTCTGTTTGTAACATATCATGCCTGTCTTGCTTAATTCTTATGCGTAATGTTTCTGAATGTATGCCATGTACTCCTATTTCAATGCTTGTTTATTTCTATGCCATGTATGCATCTCTTAGTAGTTGCATTAATTATAGAAGAAGCATGTTTAGGATTACAATAGGGCAACTGCTAGTCCTCCTTATGTAAGGTTGGAACCATTTTTCCCCTAGCCTAGAGACAAATCTGTCAAGGGTATTAAAATAGAGAAAATGGTCAGTCAAAGACAAGAATTAGCATGATAAGGTTGCAGCTGTTGTTATCTCTGTTTATAATAATATCTCAAATCCATCTGGACCCAAACTGATAAGTTGGGTACCAAGAACTGTTAATCCATTTGTGAGTGCAGGACATAACAGGTTAATTGATTCATATGTATTCCTGGTAATTCATACTCAAGGAATATGATCAAAGAAAGAGCCTCACAATCAAATGTGATTAACAAAAGCTATTCCGTCAGTAATCTTTGGAGATGACAACAAAGGTTTTCATTACGGGACAAGATATGCAGAAAAGGGATGTCATCATGGATTCAACAATTGCTATCACTGATAACAACTGATAATTGGAGTCACTGATAACAATTGAAGCAACTTCTTGCTGGAGAATCAAGGCACAAATCTTCTTATCAGACAGTTCTGTATCAAAGGACAAAATGTTAATTCAATGAAGGATTAGTGTCTCGTCTGAAGCAGGAAGATTGAGAAGCTTGCTCTTCTTAGAGTAAGGAAAGGATATGCTCGTGGCTAGACTATCAGGAAAGGTAAAGTCAATGGTTTCTACTGTAAAGCTTCATCTCATAAGAGTTTAGTTATGGCATTAGAAGCTCTCACCCTTGAACATCAACACAAGGAACTCTTTTGTAAAAAGGGTTTAGTGAGAGGACTGCCTCATATAAAATTCAGAAAATGTTAAATGTGAGGCATGTAAGAAAGAGAAGTCAAAGAAAATATCACATCAAAGCAAAGATATACCTTTGTGATGGTGGTTGACTACTCTTATTAAACAAAGTTGTTGATTCGTGCATTATCAAGACAATACATCACATATGGTGATTGATCACAACAAAGAAGATCAAGCGGGAAGCAACTGTAGAAGAAATGATCTGGTGATCAGATAATGGGACTGAATTCAAGAAGCAGTTCTGATTAATATCTGTAATATCAAGAATATTTTGAGACATATTCAACACTTGGAGCTCCGTGTCATAATGGAGTGGTACAAAGGAAGAACCAGAACTTGATTAAAGCTACAAGGAGAATATCAAGCTAATCAAGACTTTCTAAATACCAAAGGGCTGGAGCAGTCAATACAGTTTGCAATAAGTTAGATCAAGCCTTGATCAAGATGTATACATGAAGACCACTAATGAGTTAATGGCCAACATAAGCAAACACCGGATAACCTCAAAGTGTTTGGAGAGAATGTTCTACAGTTAGGATATTTTCCATGGCTACTCAGTGGAGTCTACAACCTACAGGGCATTTATGGTTGATCAACAGAAGATGATTAAAAGTCTAAGTGCACAGTTCAACAACTCAATGCTCCAAGCTGTTAAAGGAGAAATTGATGGTATTGATGATCCATATCCAAACAGTGGAATGGCAGTGTATAACAAAACTCATTATTTCAATGAAGCCATATAGCAAGGGTAAGGATTTTCAGGAAATCCCAGCAACAGCTTAGGGGGAGCAAAAGAAGGATCAACTAGTCATATACAACACCATATTGAAAATCAAGAGGACACTGCAAGAACATATCTGCTGAGACAAAGGGTTTGATATTAATGTTATTCCCAGAGTCTAGTTCTTAAGTGATCCAGATGGTAGAGTAATGATTAGTAGGGCTACTGAGTTTACATGATTATTTGTCTAGTTTTCTATCTGAAGAAGAAACTAAGAAAGTTATAGAAGCTCTGATAGATCCAGATTGATTGGGTGATTGTAAAGCAAGATGAACTCAATCAGTCAGCAAGCAGATTGTAGGGAAACTGGTATCCAAACCAAATGACAATATTTTAGTTGGTACAAGGATAACCACAAGTCAAATTGGATGACAATGACATTGTTACGAGGGACAAGGCCAAACTGGATGCTAGGTTATTATCAGGAAGCAGTATCTAACAGATAGCACCAACGACGAGACTTGAGGATATTATGACATATTAGGCACCTGATGCATATTACACTTGGAATTGGACTCTAGTAGATGTGTACAAGTGCACTCTTGGTTGGTGAGTCAAAGGAAGTAGTCAATGCACAATAGTTCATGGACTTTGCAAAAGCAGATCAATTGGACTCTGTATATCTCTTCTTCACAAGCTCACTTCAGGTCGGTATGAACTAGTATACTGCTCAAGCAATTGTCAAGGACATGGTATGGCACTCTAACCGAAGTTACAAGTTTAATATAAACTAGTAGAGTCGTTATACTAATAACTCTCTTATCAGTAGGAACAAACATATTGTTTTATATGTGCAATGATATAATGATAATGTTATATGTTGGTCTACTAACAAAAACTTGTGCAAGATTATTTGCTAAGTAATTGCAGAGTAGGTATGGAGGAGCATGTTGGAAAGGTTGCAATTCTTTTTGGGATTACTTTAAGCAAGCCATTAGAATAATTCTTTTAGGAGCTCAAGCAAGCCAAAAGAACAATTATTTTAGGAGCACAAGTAAACCAAAAAGATGATGGAAATACAAGTAAGTTAAGGATCTTTTGAAGCTACAAAATTTGGAAGATTCTGAACATGCCAAGACTACTTACCAACAGAAACCACTAAAGTTTGATCAGTGCAACTCAGGTATAATGACAAGCTATAGAGGTATGACGAGCTCACTCTTTACTCAAATACTAATAGAGAACATGTAATGTTCTCAAAATGCCAAAGTGCAAGGTTCCAAGTGGATCCTAGAGAATCCAATCTTATAGCTATTAACAAGATTATTAGATATCTTAAGGGACTATCAACTCTTGGAGTAAAGTACCCTAAAGATATTATACTTAACATGTTTGGCTATATAGATATAGATTACGCAGGTTAAAAGAAAGACAGGAGAAGCATCTCTGAAGCTGTCAACCTAAGTGACAGGAGAAGCATCTCAGGAAGCTGTCAACTTCGTGGAAGAAGATTGATTTCTTATTATGATAAAAAACAACTTCAAATCCAAAAACTCTGTGGAACACTCTATGACAAGGCATCTTCACACCAGGTATCATTACTTTAGAGAGCATGTCTTTAAGTCTAAAAGTTACTTGCAGAAACATATACCAAATCACTTGTTAAAGCTAATTTTTCAAGACTGGTTTATAAGTGTGGGATATCATTCATTGCACATTAGTTGGAAATCCCATCTGTAAGGAATTCTTTATATAAGTTCACAAGTATTAAATCTTCAATATTTAAAGGATTTGTGAATTTATCAGTAATCCAGTACCTCGTACTTAGTGCTACTATCTTGATTATCATGATTATAATATCATATACATTTCTGGTAGTTAAGTATTATAGCATTAAGTTTGAACTTTATTTTAATTGATTTAAATTATGACTGTAGACAATTCCATTCTATATCAGTCTCATAACTTAAATTATATTAAAATAATATGCAACATAGTTATTTGTATCTTGTATGAATAATTGTGATACTTTTAGTATTAGTGATATTATTTAGAATTTTTGTTCTAAGTAATCAATGCTTATTTCTAAAATCACTAATATTGAAAGTTGAAGTATTTTCTAAGTTATGTGTATAAAACTCTCAATATTTTATATGCTTAGAAAGTATTTCTAAATTTACTAATTATCCAAAGAGTGATTGCCATGTATATAAGTCATATATCCTATTGGTGATTATTCAAGGATAATTATGAAAATATTTAAGTGCTAGTATCTAACTAATAGATATTTAGTATTTATTTATTTGATATTTATTTTGGGTAGTTTGGATTATGAAAATTGAAGCAATTCAATGATTTTATTTGCTCCATAATTCAAACTAACTTAAAATAAATAAGCAGCATGATTGATTATAACTAAATTGGTCATCAATTGATATCTAGTATATTGATTGTAACTTATGTGTTATAAGTTAATTATGAGATTTTGGTTTTAGTGAATTTAGGAATGTTTATATCTCAAGAATTCACTGAAATCAGAATCATAATTATAGCATGATTAGTTGTATGCTAATTTTTGACTTATATCAGTTAATGATATTTAGTTAAGAGTTCAACTATGAACTAATTGTGAAGTATTAGTATTTATGACATTACTTAGAACTCCTCTAAGTAATCAATTTTTATCCTCAGTCACTTATACTAATATAAAAAGTGTAGAAATATCTCTTGAAGTACAACTATGGTCAATAAAGATTTTGCTTTATTAGAAGTAACCATAAGTTGTTCACTTAGAATAATTTTTATACTTATTTGCAAATTCCTAAACACTTTGATAATAGATGCAATACTCAATGGATCAAAGTATATGAAACTTAGAATATTTTTCTAAGATTGCAAACAAGTGAATGTTGGTTAATGTTGCTTTATTTATCGAACCAATATTGTTTGAGATATTACAGTTGTTAGGAGTTAACAATTGTACGATATATGAAATTGAATGCTGATGTCTTTTTGATAGATAATTGGTATTTAATTCATTGATATCTGATTTTAATATTTAAAATAAGATGCAACATAATTATTGGTATCGAAAGTACTTGACAAGTATCAGACAATGATATATTTTTAATATTTTGTTGCTGATAATTGTGAGATTTTAAGTTCTAGTAAATTTATATTAGTTGCTATATCTAACAGATTCACTACAATTTGAAATTAGAAGCATAGTCAGTCTTATTAAGATTATTTATCAATAAACAATGTTGTTGGTAATAGTTTTATAAAGATAGATTATGGAGCTTTTGACATGAATGAGAATTGCTTAGACTTTACCCTAAGTGATCAATGCTTTTACAAAAACTCATTCATATTGAAAGACAAAATCTTTCTTTCTCTTCTTAATACTGCTAGGTCATCAGTCTGTGTCTTATCAAATCATTTATTCTTTTAGGCATAAAAACAGACTTGTGCACTCGAACAGTTTTAGGAGAAAATCAAACTTCTTTCTACATTACTGATTGCTTATTTCATTAAAATCTTTTGAAATCACTATTGTACATCATTTCTCTCAAAAGATTAAATGCATAATTTTCATTCATTATAGATCTTAAGTGCATTTTATCTCTATATTGCCATATGCTCTGTGATACAGGTTCAGCCTCCAATGACATTCTTTCATTGATAGTCATGAGGTTGAAAACCCACAACTTCTATCCCAGACTATAAAGAAAAACACAGAAACATAACCAACCAACACTCTCTTACCACTAAAATGAAGTATGAATGAGCGTGAGGGAGAAAGTGCCTTAGTGCACCACATAAAGAAGGTTCTGACGTCAACCCAGCAGCTCTGTCTCCTACAAAGATGATAGTATTTAAAATAAGACAACTGCTAGCTCCCATACATCTTCTCAAAAAGATGTAATGGCTGAAAAGGCACTAAAACAGTTACTAGATTCATCCTCTCAACAGGGTGCGTCTATTGAAATTCGTCTGTCGGCCAGGGTATCCGATGTAGTGTCACCACCTCAAACATAAACAATTCTTGACGCACAAGGAAAGGTTACACACACAAAGGATGAGTTGACGAAAACAAGAGTTTCGACCATTTTACGGCCATATTCGATTGTTCAAGGTTCTTTAATGGACCAATTACCTTTATAGGTGTTAGGAGAGGATACTGATCCAATAGCCATATGTCAGTGGTCAGTGTCTACCTCCCCGGGACTAATAAACCTGGATGCATCTGCGGATAGTGGATCTGACATAGGTGCAGATCGGCAACTTGTCGACAATGATTCAGATTTTACCTGATGAGTCACAAGGAAATGTCTTCACAAACATTAGAAGGAAACTTTGATCTTTATGCTAAATTCTTTGGATCATTGTTTACCTTCCCAGAGTTCAAATCTGGAACGCTAAAAGGGAAACTAGCAACTTGTAGATTATGACTCAGATTCATCTAACGAGTCTAACAAGGATGGGGATTTGCGAACTCCCATTGCACCACCTATGACCTCCTTAAGGATGGCTAAGGTGATTTTCCTTGCAGGTACAACTGGATTTTGGAGCTATGAGAGGAGTGATACACTTGTGAGAATGAGTGTAAACACGAGTGGAGAGAAGAGTGAAACACTTGTGAGGTACACGAAACAGAATCACACACTCACAGTGAGGAAGAAAGACAGAAACATCATATCCCATTCCCTATCCCTAAACATGGTTCTTGATACTTCGTGTCTCAATTCTGTTTATGATTGGAACTTAACTCTTAGGAACCTAACATTTACATATTGGATTAGAATAATTCGGGACCTTTGGGAGCTCACAATTGGTAACACTTGGTGATCTCACATTTGAGAGGTATAAGGAGTTGGGAAGATTGGTGAACATGATGATCAACAGTGAAGTCATTCTTGCAGCATTTAAGGGACATGGTTGATCAGACTATGACCTGTTATTTCTTTTCCAACCAAATAACATATGAGAACTCCTTCAGACAACAACATATATTCCTTCTCTAAGGGGGAGATAAAAGCTTATATAATAGTTTGGAGGATTCCTCAACTAAGGGGGAGAAATAGCAGGAAGGAGGAAAAAGGTAAAGCACATGTACACTATACCACACCATTGTTGTTTGTAACTACGGATTCTATTGTACGGGAGAGGTGGTAAACATAAGGTGATTTCCTGGTAATCAGAAGAAGTGGTTTGGTTTATCACTATCCTTTATAAGGGGAGATGCTGTTTTCCAAAAGGGGAGTACCATCAGTTCTTATCTGCGGATCCTATTGTACGGGAGAGGTGGTAGACGAAGGTGATCTCCGTTAAGCAGTTGATTCTCATAGGGGGAGAAGCAAGAGAGATATGCGCTTCTCAACAGGAAATGTGGTTGTACAAGAGAAGCTGCTGATGATTACTTCAAGACTGAGAAGTTTTATCTGGAAGAGATTTGAAGAACCAAGGAAATGAAGATGAAACTACTTGAAGATCAGTTCAGTGCTAGAAGAACAAACATCTTTCATTTCAGTTACTCAAGAAATCTGGAAATGCAGTACTTGATCCAGAAAACCAGTAGCATTATTTACAAGTTCTGGTACATTACTTTTTCTAGTTGTTAGTTGAGTTATCCTCTCTATTTAATTTGATTGTTAGGTTTAACAATCAAATAGGGGGAGATTGTTGGTGAGACTGCGTAGCTGTATGAACAGTTACGTGATAACTCAATACAATAACAACACTAGAACATGACAGGTTAATAATACTACGTCTACACAAGAAATCAGGAAGAATGAAGATAAGGCAAATACAAAGAATCAGAAGATTAGAAGAAAGCCTGAAGTCTGTCTACAGGTCACTGAAAGAAGTTCATTAATATGATCATGCCTCAGTGAAGAACAAAGGTTAAAGACTTTCAGGGTTTCAGAATTGTTGAAGATTCAGTATACAAGTGCTACCAGAAGATTTTAGTGTATTGGCATTGATTGAAGATAGACAGTGTTCGAAGCATAGGAATCTGAAGAATTAAAGACAGGGTATAGATAGAGGTTAATGAAGACATTGTCTAGAGTACCAGAAAGGATTCCAGTGAAAGTACAATTGTTTATTGACAGTCAGTGTTCGAAGCAATAAAGTTGAGGCAAGATTAACAATGTAATCAAGGCTATAATACGAAGACCTGAATCGGGGTTAGTCGTCTAAGAACCAGATCAGTTGCACTAGGTCTCAACAGCTCGTGAAAGGAATCTGGGTATTATTTATAGAAGAATTGTTAAGTTAAGGAACGTGCTTGGATTGAACGTTTATCTGTTAAAGTATGAGAAGAGGTGCGCGGAGTATACAACTAAACAGCTCAGGGGACTGGCGAAGCTAAAAGTTTAATTGTTAAATTAAATAAATTATTTAATGGACTTTAATATAATTTATTTAATAAACTTAAAATGATTTATCTTATAAATTTTAAATAAGTTTATTTTATAAATCTAAATTAGTTTATTTATATAAGTTATATTTAAGTTTATTTTATAAATTTATTTAATTACAATTTAAACTTAAAAAGAAAAAGAAACAAAAAGAATATAAAAAAAAAAGAAAAGAGAAAAAGAAAAAGAAAACAAAAGAAAGGAAAAAGAAAAACAAAAGAAAAAGAGAAAAGAAAAACAAAAAACAAAAACAAAACAAAACAAATAAAGGAAAAAGAAAATAAGAAAAACAAATAGAAATCAAACAAACGTACAAGTCAGTTTGTTTGTTGTGGTGTATACTTGTCGCCACACAACCAAGCTCCTCTCTCTTGGATCAGCCTGTCGCCACAGAACAAAGATTGCACTCTTTGTCGCCACAGAGAAAAGCTGTTACCACACAGAGCTCCTCAATTCTCAGCCACACAATTTTATTGTGTATAAAGTCTGCACTTTGCAACAGAAGATAATCAGCCATTCATTATTTTTCTGTTCATCTTCTCTCCCAAAAGAGAAGTGAAAATGGCAGCATTGATTTACAGAGAAGCTCAAGATTTTTGTATATCCGTTTAACTTCTCACCGGAGTAACGTTATAATGCCCAATTTAACTCTTGTATATTCATAGGGGCATTATAATCGTTACTCGGTAATTAAATCCTTAGACAAACAAAAGCTAGATTATTGCATAGGATTTGATTTGTAAATCTTTGTAGTAGCTAGGAACTTTGTTGTTCTTAGATTGTAGCCGGTTAATTTATTTACCGGAATGTAGCAACACCCTCGAGGATTTATATACGAATATATATTTCCCCGAATATCTTGTGTTCCTTATTTTTATCGTACCAAACACTATTCCTCTCAAAAACACGAAACCACTAACCGAGCACTAAATATTTTATCCGCTAAAGATTCGAAAGAATTTTTAATTTAGTGA
Source organism: Apium graveolens (assembly GCF_009905375.1). Classification (NCBI taxonomy): domain Eukaryota; kingdom Viridiplantae; phylum Streptophyta; class Magnoliopsida; order Apiales; family Apiaceae; genus Apium; species Apium graveolens. The sequence goes on from NW_027418401.1 coordinate 26,652, forward strand.
TTATCGTATTCAACCCCCCTTCTACGATAATTCAGGACCTAACATAAATCTTTCCATATCTTGTAGATATGTGACCTTTCTTTGTCAGATAATATTTGCCCTTGATCTTGTACTCTTCAAGCTGTTTTTGTAGACTTTTCAATTCAGTAATTGAATTGTTTGTTGATTGATAATATTGGATCTTTAACTTGTCTGCATTCTGTACTTGAAAAGTATATCGAGATCTCCAGTTTAATCTATAGAGTAGTGACATCTCGATAAGTATAATGACTTATCGAGGTCTCTGAGTTCTCTATAGGTATACTTGACTTGTCGAGGTCTCGTAATACTTGCACTTGAATTGAATTGTCGATATGTCTGATATCTCTACATGTGGAGCTGGCTTGTCGATATCTCGGAGATCTCTACATACATTTTGAGTCGTCGATATCTCTGAGATCTCTATGTGAGAAATTGACTTGTCGATATCTCCAATCTTCATGTCTTCATTTTGACTTGTCGATATCTCTTAGTTCTCGATATGTAGAAATAGATTGTCGATATCTCCAATCTTCATGTCTTCATTTTCCTTATCGATATCTCTTAGACTTCTCTATAAGCCATTCGGGACTTCTCGATAAGTCATTCTGGACTTCTCGAATGACTTTTCTATATGAATTGATCTGTGACTTGTCAATATCTTGACTTAGGATATTTTCCATAAAATAGATTTATTCAGCTCCAAACTTCAGTATCATTTCTCTGAGACATGATATGTCTTGATCTTCTTCCAGAGTTTATTCCTTAGGCTTGAATTGATTACAAGAAAATACTCCAGTCTAATCTTTTAACCATTTTACAGACTTAAGTAATATAATACAGAATACAAATTTAATTACCAATACAACTGAATTTTAGGGCTGTCAGTTTGAATTAGTCTTGTTATTGTATAGGCATATCTTGCACAACAATCTCCCTCAATTTGTGAGAAGATTGCTTATCATAAATTCATGCCTGATAACAAGACTAACCCCAAGCTAAAATCAAATACATGAAAAATTGACAAAAATTACAATTTACACATTTTTATTAAGTCAATACATTTGTTCAGCAGTACAGAAATTAGGTGAAGTTTTCATTGCCTTACTCTTTCCTAATGAGGTCTTTAAGATTTACAAGTACATTTAGCTCTTCAATAATTTGAGTCCCTCTTAAGGCTTCCACCAACTTGAGCCATTCATCCAGTCTGTAGCTGTATAGTTAGTTGACCAAGAATCTTGAACGAGTGACAAATTTTATATTAAGAAGATCTCCATCCTTTGAAGCCCTGCTCAGTCCCTTTGCCTTTAATTCATTTGATCTTTGTTAAAATATAGCAATTTCTTCTGCATATTTCCTATCCCTTTCTTCCTTTTCAGCCTTTCTTTTTGCACTTATATCATCCCTTCTTCTCAACCAAACACACATCACAACCCTCCATGCCCTTGTACTAGTATTCTTATCCTTCATTAAGCTAATCATCCTCTTGAATTCTGTGGTTGAAATTGTATCCATTAATTCCCTTCCAAGTAGAGTGAAGGAGCCATCTTGATAGGAAAATTTGACATCTCTTAATGATTCAACATAAACTCTGACTATTTCTTCAGATAATTGTTGAAAGTAGTCCTCATCTGTTGTGCACCGGTTTAGAGGTAGAAAATCATTTTGATTAAAACAGTTCCGGATAGCTCTCTTAGTAACTTGTAGTTTCTTTGATTTTCTTCCAACAGATTTGTAGTGAGTCTTGATTGGTGGCTTGCATGAGGGTAGGTTTGTGATTTTTTCCAAGGTGGATTGGCTAGATGTGATTGGTATTTTGAGTAGGGTATTTGCAGTTGGCTTGTACAAAAACTTGGGTTTAGTGGTTAAAAGTGGTTGAATGTTTGAGTGTTTAAGTTTAGGGGTCTGATTAGTTTGAGTTTGGATTTGTTGTACTTGGACGCCTTTCTTTTTAGAATCCCCTTCTCCCTTCTCCCTCCTTCCTGTTTCTTTTTCCATCTCCCTTCTTGTCATCTTGACCTCTCCTCTTTTCATACACCCTGCTTCCAGCTGCCTTAGAGGATTGACTTGGATTTGAGCTATAAACTTTTTGATCATCTTTTTTCTGCCCATCATCATCCAAATCATCCTTAGTGTTGATTTTTGTTTGAGGCAGCATAGTTTCAGCATTTCTTAAGTATCTCCCCAAAATCTTTATCATTTCAATGTCCTCAACTATCTTGTTCTTCTTAGTCTTCAAACCAGTCCCAATGATCATCATCAGCTTCTTACTTGCTATGACACATTGCTTTGGAATTTGGAAATGTTTGCAATGTTTGGTGGTTGGACAGATGTATGCCACTCCCTTGATTGGCTGTAGATATGCTTCTAAAAAAGCAGCTATTTGAGTATTCTTCAATTCAGTCAGCAAGAGAGTGTCTTCATGAATTACTCTATTTACTTTGTTAATCAATATGTCTAGTTCTTGATGTGAGAAAATTTAAGGACACCTGTAAATATCTATCCACACCAGATTCATTTATGTTTACCACAACTCTATTTTCCCTGACACCATCTTTGGTTACTACCATAATCACCCTTAAGAAGTTAATAGTCATGTCCAAATCTTTCTTGTATATGAAGTGATTGTTGGATAGAGAGTCCCTAAGAGCCTTTAGCAGTTGTTCAAGTTCATTACTCAGACTTGGCCCTTTAGCTGCATGGATTAGCCTCTCCATCCCAACATTAACTTGTTGTTCATGATCCTTTCCCTTAGCTTTGGCTAGTTCCATTTCCTTAGCTTTCTTGATTTGAAGTGATGATTTTAGCAACCTTTTACGTATCTCCCCCTTAGTCTTGGTAGCAGGCAAGATGAGAGGTGAAGGTATTTCAGGCCTCACAGCTTCAATAAGGGTTGGTAATGGAATGTTGAGTGCACCCATGATAGCTCCCAAAGAAACTGAGTTGTAGATGTTCATGGGAGTTTACCAGGGTTTTAATGTCAGCCTGTTGACTTTGCACTAAAGCTGTGAGTTGAGAGACTTGTTCTGTGAGTGATTCATTGGAGTCTTGAAGAGTCGAGACTTGTTGTTGAAGAGATTGGATATGTAGATTTGTAGAAGTAGAGGTTGGCATGTGTGAGCTAGAAGGTACAGTAGCACCAAATGTGGCTTGTACAGACTACTTGATATCCTCCATTAACAGAGCCAAGGGCTCATATCTACTTTGATGGAGTTGATTCAACTTGAGTTTTATGTCATTTGAATTTGTGATATGCTGTTGAACCATCTCATGCAGAGCCACACATAATTGCCTTAGATTTTTGATACTTGTATCCACTCCATTTAGATCAAATCTTGACATCTACTCTGCAAAGGTGCTAAACTTTGATTTGATCTCTACTTGAGAAGGGATAATCTCATCCATATTTTCCCTCGCCATTTTCCTGATTTTGTCTTGATGACCAGTCAAAGTTACTTGTAGTGCTTTACCAAAGAGGCGAAAAGCTTTGATTTGAGCCTTTTGGACTTCATTGACTGTATCATATACATTCTATGAAGTGAGGGTCTTGGCATTACTCCCTAGAATGGTGACATATTCCTCCCTGAACCTTGCCAAGACCTCATCCATTTCTAAAGTAAAATTCTTGTAGAGCCAAGCATTCACATTGCCATCCTGCTCAGTTTCATTCACTATCTTCTGCTTTTATTTCTCAACGTTTTCATTATAGGAGAGCAAATTGGTCTGATAGTCCTGATTGGACATATCTTTAGTGAGCAGGTGTTGTGTGATATTTGCAAGGCCAGAAAGTTATTCAACCAGAAGGTCATACATGGTGTTTGGTTGGGATTGAGTATTTTATAGCCACTGTTGAATTAGGTGAGAGGGTTGTTGTGTGGGGTTGGATGTTGAAGGAATGTTTGTAGGGTTTGAGGTGGAGGGTTGGGGTTCTTGAACATCACTTGTGACAGAAGCCATATTTGGACTCACAGTAGAAACTGTGGTTGTGACAGTGTGTTGTTCACCAACTATGGGAAGCTCCAATTAAATTGGAGGGGATTTGACCAGGTCATTGTCATGTACCATGGCCTCAAATCCTTACTCATTTTACAGTGAGCTTGCACTTGAATGTGCTAAACTTGCCTCCCCAATAGCAGGATCATTGGCAATTGAAATCCTAGTTTCAATTGTGAGTGCAATTTTAGCTAGGGTTTTTAGAGGAGTTGTTCCTTCAAGAGGAACCTCCAATTGAATTGGAGAGGATTTAGATAGCTCCCACTTAGGAGTAATACCCTCAAACCTTACAACCTGTGAAGGTTGATTTGCACATGAAGGTGAATTTGAAACCACCACAGGGTCTTCAGTAAAAACTATTAAAACCCCTGCATTTGTGTTGGTGTCATCAAGGTCTACCCCAGCATGTAGCCTCTCACCAACTAAATTTGGGTCATGGGCGGTGAGCACAGTCTCATGAACCGTGTCACTTGAAATTGGCAACACTTGAGATGTAAATTCAAGTGTTTCATTAAAAGAAGAAGAAATTTTAGAAATAAGATTTGTGATTTCAGAATTGAGTTTTGGCAGCTCCCCTGAATAGATGGGGGAGCTTGAAATAATGTGCTCTCAATGTGTGTGTCAACTCAAGTGTTGGTGCAGACTCTTTACAAGGTGCATTAGTGTGGATGATTTGTTCAATAGAGACACCCTGTTAAGAAGATGCCTCTAGAGTCTGTTTAATTCCCTGTTTTACAACTGCATCCTGTTGGAAGGGTACAGAGGTGGTCAATTGAGTGGTCAACTCAGCTTTCTTAACCTTCTTTGGTTTTTTTACCAGATGAGACTCAAGTTCTGTATTATCCTCACCACTCTCACTAACTACATTTAAAGGTGCCTGTTTCCTCTTCTTTTTACCCACTTCAGCCTTTTGAGAGGACGAAGTGGTTGGTTTCCTAACTTCTAGTGGTACGGAAGGAAGGGTCTCAGTTTGGGAGGCCCCCTGTTGGTTGTCCTGTGTTTGTTCTTCCACGGGGACAGGAGCCATAACTGAACTAGATATTATAGCACTAGACCTCATGTTAGGCATATGGTAAGGATAGGTCCTAAATTTCTCAATCATGAATGGAGTCATTTTGAGACCTACCTTCATCCTGTTCTTTGTAATAAGTGAGCCAAATAGAACTTTGGACACTTGTTTACAGTTGCCTATTAGTATTATATCTATACCATTAAGTAAATGAACATCCTTAACTTTATGATTTAAAGTGGACATTATAAACCTAGGAAAGAGATTTCCTTACCTCTCGTACCTAGGGGCATTGTGAGTTTGGTGCCAATTTCTTTTAGGATCAATAAGTCCACATTTATGTGCCTGTTGTGATCCATGGAGAACACCAGCTTCTAGACCACACTTGATATGTTGTCATACCCCTTCTTTCTGCAAGTGAAGGCCCTTATAATGGAGTCAAATAAGAATGACCATTCCCTTCTCAGATTCTTCTTGTTCAGGCTGGCCAGGTTGATCTTCTCACTATAATTGATGAAGTCCATGAACTCAGCCAGTTCCTGTTGAGTAGGAATCTCCACCATTTGCTCAGTTGGAATGCCCAAAGCCTGGTTCACATCTTGCTCATTAAACTCCACCTGTTGGGCTTGAATGGAGCAGTTCACCACCAAAGAAACTAAATTTTCATGCACAATTGTCCTCACCACAGCTGTTGTCCAGAACTCAAGCAGAACATCCAAGTAGAGGATTGGATTAGTAGTTAGAGCTCCTGCAAGATAAGTCTTAGACAAAAATTTAACAAACCTCTTGAAACTGTCAGGAGCTTGATTAGCATCTGTAAAAGCGAGATATTTGGTTCCTTCCTTGGGGATTGCAGCTCTAACATTGTTTAGTGCCATTTTAGAGGAGTAGATTTGAGTGGGTAAGAAAAATTAGAGAGAAAGAGTTTAAAATGAGAGAGAGCGGTTGAGAACTGGAGAAATTAGGTCAATTAAAATCTCGAAAGCGTAAAGAGTCACTCCGTCGAGAAGTCTGGGTATTTATAGGCTTGTGAATATGACTTATCGAGAAGTAGATACAACGTTTGGAATTTGTTTATCAAGAAGTCACGTGAATTACTGAAATATATATACCGATATGTCTCTATCTTGACTTTATTCAAGATCTAGATAGTGACTTATCGAGATGTCGAATAAATACCCAGTTTGTCTATAATGAACTGAAATATTCCAAATTTTTTCTTGATTAAATAAATAAAAATTAGAACGAATTTATTTCAAAAGTATCATACTGGAAATAATTTATTAAATAAAATTATCTCAGTCTGAGTTAAAGATAAGTTTAAATTGTACTTATAGAGAACTCAAAATAATTCACTCGAGATCTCTATAATACTTATTCGAGAAGTCATAGACTGACTTATCGAGAAGTCATTTATACTTATCGAGAACTCAGTTCTCTATGTACTTTTGCTGCTTTTCAGATCTGTCTTTTATTAACTTCATATATTAAAGATATGAATTAACAAAGAGGCAGTTTACTTAGAATTTGAAAAATTCTATGTTAACAAAAGTAAAATGAAAAATAAATATTCAGAGAAATATGAAATATTTATAATTCATATTCCAGTTAATTTCCAATTAATCAAATAAATTTTGATTTATCATAAATTAATCTGCTAAAAAACGTTAGTTGAGTTTTTGCCTTTAGGATGAAGAATTTAGCGTACCAATTTCACCTACAAGATATTAGCTGAGTTCTTGCCTTAGGATGAAGAATTAAGCATTCCAATTTCACCTACAAGTCTAGTGAAAGTTGCTTCATCCAAGGATTAGTAAAAATGTCAGCTAATTATTTTTCTGTTGGAACAAAAAATGAGCTCAATGGTACCATTTGTAGCATGTTCTCTAATAAAATGGTACCTTACATCAATGTGCTTTGTTCTAGAATGATTAACTGGATTAGCCACTATAGATATATCACTAGTATTGTCACACATGATAGGAATTTTGTGTAACACTAGGCCATAGTCCATTAGCTGATTTCTAATCCAAAGCACTTGAGCACAACAACTTCCTACAACTATGTATTCAGCCTCAGCTGTAGAAGTTGGTACATATTGTTATTTCTTGCTATACTAGGATACAAGTCTTTGTCCAAGAAATTGACAGCTTCCATTAGTACTCTTCCTGTCAACCCTGCATCCAGCAAAATATGCATCTGTTGTGACCAACAGCTTCAAAACCAGTTCCCTTAGGATACCCCAATCCCAAATTTGGAGTTCCCTTCAAGTATCTGAAAATCCTCTTTACAGCCATCAAATGTAATTCTTTTGGATTGGCTTGAAATCTTGCACATAGACATGTAGCAAACATTATATCTGGTCTACTTGCAGTTAAGTAAAGCAATGATCCAATCATCCCTCTATAGCTTGAAATATCTACACTCTTTCCCTTTTTATCTTCATCCAGCTTTGTTGCAGTAGACATAGGTGTAGATGCAGGTGAACAATCAACCATACCAACTTTTTCAATAATCCTTAACATATTTAGTTTGGCTAATGAAGATCCCATCACTTCTTTTGACTGACTTAAAGTCCAAGAAAGTAACTCAGTTCCCCCATCATACTCATTTCATATTCACTTTGCATAAGCTTGGAGAATCTTTGGCAAAGCTTCTCATTTGTAGAACCAAAGATGATATCATCCACATAGATCTGAAGTAGGATCATATCTACACCATGTTTCTTGTAGAAGAGAGTCTTGTCTATAGTACCTCTAGTAAAACCATGTTTAAGTAGGAATTCTGACAATGTATCATACCAAGCTCTAGGTGCCTGCTTTAGTCCATATAGAGCCTTGACTAATTTGTACACAAAATTTGGAAATTCTGGATCTTCAAAGTCTGGTGGCTGTTGCGCATAAAACCTCTTCTTCTAGCTCACCATTTATGAAGGCACTTTGACATCCATTTGATACACTTTAAAATTTGAATCTGCAACAAATGCTAGAAAAATCCTTATTGCTTCAAGTCTGGCAACTGGGGCAAAAGTTTCATCATAATCAATTCCTTCTTCTTGTGAGTAGCCTTTTGGCAACCAACCTTACCTTGTTTCTGGTAACTACAAACCATTTTCATCCATCTTGTTCCTGAACACCCAGTTTGTTCCAATTATAACGTCTTTTCTTTGGTGCATGAACTAGTTCCCAACTTTGTTTCTTTCAAACTGATTTAGCTCTTCCTGCATGGCAGATATCCAATCAGGATCCAGTAGAGCTTCATCAATTTTCTTAGGCTCTACTTGAGATAGAAAACATGATGTAGGCACTCTTTAGCAGTTGCACTTCTAATCCCTTGTATCAAATTAGGTGTTTGAGATGAGCTTCCATTTCCATGATTTTCTTGTTCAATAGACTCTTCATTTGTCATCTGTTGTGCATCAACTTTATCTTCCCCATCAGAATCACGATCAATATTGAGGTTTTCAAATACAAGGGATTCAGCTTCATTATCATCAAGGCATTGCAAGCCTGGACACTTGTCATCATCAAAAGTATATCCGTGCTTTCCATAATCTTCTTTTGATCAATCACATAAACTTTGTAGGCTGTTCTTTCCAATGAATATCTAGAAAAATTGTTTCAAAAACCTTTGAGGTAAATTTTCCCAAATATTCAGAGTTGTCTTTCAAAATGTAACACTTACTTCCAAACATATGAAGATGCTTCACAATAGGATTTCTCTTAGACATGATTGAGTAAGGTGATTTATCATGTGCCTTGTTAATGAGATATATGTTTTGAGTATAGCATACAGTGTTAACAGCTTCTTCCCAAAAACTTGTTGGCAGCTTGGCATCTTGCCGCATGGTTCTAGCAGTTTCAACTAATGTTTGTTCTTTCTTTGAACTACTCCATTTTGTTGAGGTGTTCTAGCAGCTAAGAATTCATGAACAATGCCCTTGCTTTTGCAGAATTCACTCAATGTTGCATTTCTGAATTATGTTCCATTATCACTTCTCAATCATTTTACACAATTGTGATCTTCAGCCTATTTTTCTATCTTCTTGATGTGCTCAATTATGATGTGTAGAGTTCATCTTTATAGTGCATAAACTCTACCCAAGTGTATCTTGAGAAATCATCCACCATCACAAGTGCATATTTGTTCCTTGAAATAGATAAGACATTTACTGGCCCAAACAAGTCCATGTGAATGAGCTGCAATGGTGCACTTATAGAATTCACAGTTTTTGACTTGTGACTAGATATTTTCATTTTTCCTTTCTGACAAGCTTCACAAACTTCAACTTGAGCAAACTCCAGTTTAGGCATGTCTCTTACCAATTCCTTTTTGACCAAGGTGTTGATTGCCTTAAATTCAGGTGGGACAACTTTTTATGCCAAAGCTTGCTTTGTTCTTCTGATGCCTTGGTGTAGAAGCAACAAATTCCATCCTTATTTGTTGAGTCCAAGACTGCAAAACAAGCTTCCTTTTCTTGCTCCTTTCAGAGCAACTTCACCAGTTTTCTTGCTGATAAAAGTGCATTCTTATTTGTTGAATAAAACTTCAAAACCTTTCTCTGCAAATTGACTAACACTTATAAGATTCACTTCAAGACCAGCTACCAGTGCTACATCATCAATGACAACATTTTCAGAAATAATCTTGCCATATCCCATTGTGAATCCTTTGTTGTTATCTCCAAAGGTCACCAAAGGGCCATCCTTCTCCTCAAACTGTGATAGTAAGTCCTATCACCTTTCATATGCCTGGAACATCTACTGTCTATGATCCAGATGACTTTCTTCACTTGATCTACACATAATAAGTTTAAGTGTGTTTAGCAACCCGAGCAGTGTTGGGTACTTTCTTCTTGTTAACTGATTTAGCAGAAGTTAGAATGAGTAGTTTCAGATAAAATAGAATTCATTGACTGTTGTGCATTTTCCCTTTTTGTTGTAGACCCAATTTTTTTTTCTTTGAGGTCTACCCTCAGTTTTGTGGCAACTTTTCATCACTTTCAAGTTGCAAGAAATGCAGTCCAAACTTATCACAGAAGGAGTAGGGATAATTTGATTTGCTTCATTGGTATTTGCAGGCTCTTTCAGTTGGTTTGCTAACTGCCTTTTTATAAAGGTGAGTTAGGTGATTCACAGAGCCACATTTTTCACACTTCTTTTTTGGAGCATCTGCAACATAAGAAAAATTGTTGCTTTTGTTTATCCCAATTTTTCCATTTCTATTTTTCTCTTCTTTCTTGCATCTTCAGTCTTGATTACTTTGATAGGTGTCTTGGAACTTTGTTTATCCATGAGCCTTTCTCCGGTATTGGAAGATTGAGTTGATTATGCAGTTTTCTTTTCTTTCTTTGTCCTCATCAACAATTTCTTGCTTGATAATCAATTCTTCTTCACTGAAGTTAACTTCACATGCCTTGAACATAGGTGATACAACCTTTTTCAGCATAGCTGAAACATTTTCATTAACTGTTACTTTTCCTTTATCACACATCTCTTTCTTCTTGCTGTTCAAGGTATCATAGTCAAGACCAATAGCAATATTTGCACATGTTTTGTTTTTTCTCATTGTATTTTCCAACTAAATCAGATGCATTTTTGAAGGACTTCAACTTCACCTCATTCCTTTGAAGCTCCTCCCTTAGCACTGCTTCAATTTCATTTGCACACTTGAGCTTATTCTTTAGATAAGCATTTTCTTGTTTTACAGCTTCAAGCTCCACCAACAATAATTCAGTTTCTAACTTCTCATTTTCAAGCTTCTCGTTTATCTTGGTCAGTCTACTAACTTCTTTATTAGTAGCAACCATGCTTGTGTGAATGTTAAACATTTATGTGCTCATCTTCTCTACAGTTTCCTTATATTGACTCACATTTAAATCAATGGTGGTAAGAGTTGATACCTGTGATTTAGATGAGGATGATTCTCCTTGCTCCAAGGCCATGAGTGCATAATTTCCAAATTCTTCATATTCATCATTTTCAGAATCATCCTAACTCTTTTCCTCTGCAATATAAGCTTTGCTTTGTTGTTTCTTTAGAAGAGCTTCATACTTTGCTTCCAGTTCAAGATAAGCTTTATCTTTCTTTGCTTGCTGGGGTTTCCTGTATTCTGTAGCAAAATGGCCTAATTTATCATAGTTGTTAGGAATATATGGCAACTCCAGAATCAAATACTTTGCTTGCTGGATCTATCTGAAGCTGATGAACTTGAATTTCACAGACAACTCCAGAATCAAATAGATGAAAACAACAGGAAGCTTGGGAAGAAATCCAGACAATCAAGGAGATAGAATTATCTGCTCAGACTAGAGGAGCACCTTAATAATGATTGTGAGAACTCTTTGTACACTTTGCTTTGTTCATTTTCAATAAATTTTGCTGCATTTATCAGTTTTATCTACTACTTTTTAATCTATATTTTTAGGGTGTTTTGTTATCATCAAGTTCTCTTAATTTATGGCTACAATTCCAGTAGACATAAATTGGGGGAGATTGTTAGGAATATGTTGTGAACTTGATGATAAGTTAAACAAAACACCTTAGTGGATTTAACTTAGTGAATTTTGTAACACTCGATGGATGATCTAATATAGTCCCAACGGATGAACTTTATAGTCCCGATAGATGACAAATTGGAATCCATCGAGTGAGTAGCTTATGTAACAAATAAGTTCTGTAGCACATTTCTGCAAGCAACATTGTGTAGATTCTGTAGGAGTATATAAGTCATGTCGACTACTAGTGGATATACAGAATAGGGAGACTAATTGTAAATATAAGATGTCTTGTAATTCTATATAAATGAAATGGAGTCAAGTGACAGAAAAGGCTCCCGACGGATAGTTCACAAAGACTCCCGACGGATGATCAACAAAAGCTCCCAACGGATGATCGGCAATGTCCCGACGGATGATCAAATTCAAATAGTTGTTGATAGTGACAATACAGTCATATGCGTTGGGTGTTTGCAAAAGGAATGTGGCAGCCTGTTAAGCAGGATTTCGAGAACAAAGAAGCATTACATTTTTTATGCAATTGTGAAGATATTCAAAGGTGCTGGTATAGAGTAGTGAAGCAGCATGGAGTTAGACTAGATATGTTTTAATTTTATTATCTTGTCTTATTGTCATGTAAACTTGGTGATATATAAACCAAGTGTAGCAAGTAGAACAATTAACTAAGCAAGCTTAATTTCAGAGAAATATATCAAGCTGTATTCAGTAAGCATTTCTTTGTAGTTTAGTTGTTCAAAACTTGTAAGCAGCTGTGAGCTATTCAAAGCTTCACAGAGTTCTCAATATATATATACATATAATCTGGTGGATACTTTCAAATCCTCCAAAAGTTTTAAAAGATTGTGTTTTATTACTTAGTGTTTTGATTCTTATCACTCTTTATTCCGCACCATTGTTAATCAAACACTATTATATTTATCAAGTTAGAACATTCTTTAACTTTGAAAAAGTAGCCAGAATTACATTCAACCCCCCTTCTGTAATTCTTGTTGTATTGTTAGGAAATAATAATTGGTATCAGAGTAAGCTCTTGAAGAACAAAGAGTATAAAGATCACAACAAACAACAAGATGAACAAAAAGGATGTGGAGTGAAGATCCCATTTCTAGACAAAGATAATTATCACCACTGGAAGGTGAAGATGCACCTACATCTTCTTTCTCAAGATGAGGCCTATTTGGACTGCATAGAGAGAGGTCCTCATGTACCAATGAGAGCTACAACTGGAAATGAACTATCTGTTTCAAAACCTAGGCATGAATGGTCAGACCCTGATATTGAGCAAGTCAGGAAAGACAAGAAGGCCATGAATATATTGTTCAATGGAGTTGATGGTGATATGTTTGATAACATCATTAACTGTAAAATAGCCAAAGAGGGTTGGGACACAATCCAGATTATTTGTGATGGTACTGAGCAAGTAAGGGAGAATAAGATGTAGCTACTGATTCAACAATATGGGCATTTCCACTGTGAAGAAAGTGAGTCTCTCACTGATATTTTTAGTAGATTTCAAAAGCTACTAAATGCTCTGAAGTTGCATGGAAGAGTCTATCAAACAAAAGACTCTAACCTCAAGTTCCTTAGATCTCTTTTAAAGGAGTGGAAGCCAATGACAGTCTCTTTGAGAAATTTACAGGATTACAAGGAGTTAACCTTGGAGAGACTGTATGGCATCCTGAAGACCTCTGAGATTGAAATGGAGCAAGATGAGAGGATGGAGAAAGGAAGGAAGAAAGGAGGGTCCATAACACTGGTTGCTGAGTCTACATCAAAGGTTTGTGAGAGCAAGGGTAAAGGGTTGGTAGCTGGAAATGAAGATCAATTGAGCCAAGATGACATGGATGATATTGATGAACATCTAGCATTCTTATCCAGAAGATTTGCTAAGCTCAAATTCAAGAAGAATTTTGGAGCAGCTAAGCCAAACAGAAAGATGGTTGACAAGTCAAAATTCAAGTATTTCAAGTATGGCTTGGCGGGTCATTTTGCCCGTGAATGTAGAAACTCTGATTCCAGCAAAAAGAAGTTTGAGCCTGTTGATTATAAACAGAAATACTTTGAGTTGCTTAAAAAAGGAGAGGGCTTTCATCACACAGGAGAATGACTGGGCTGCCGATGGATTGGATGAAGATGAAGAAACATGCTATGTCAATCTAGCCCTAATGGCCAAATCTGGTGAAACAGAAACAAGTTCTTCAAACAATCAGGTAATCACCACTAACCTAGCACATTTATCTAAAACTGAGTATAAGGATGCTATAAATGACATGTCCACAGAATTATATCACTTGCGTGTTACACTTAAGTCCCTCACTAAGGAAAATGCTAAAATTAAAGAAAAAAGTTTGTTTTTAAGTGAGAGGAATAATGTGCTAGAGTCTTAGTTTATTGAATTTGAAAAATTGAGAATAGAGTGTAAGAAGCAGCTTGAACGAGAACATGAAGTGATTAAGGCATGGTAATCATCCAGAGATGTTCATGCTCAAATCACTAAAGTTCAAGGTATTGAGTCCTTTTGTGATGCAGCCTGGAAAAAGAGTAAGGAGAAGCTTGAGTCCAATTTGGTTGAAGGATTATTGATAGATGTGGACTCGACGGATGATGAAAATCATCTGTCGGATAATCAAAAGGATTATCCATCGAGTGACAAGGAGTCACATCCATCGGCTGTGAGTAAACCAGTTAGCAAAGCTAAGCTAGCTAAGTTGAATGAGAAATATGGATCAGTTTCTAAGAACTTTATTCCAGGAGAATCAAGTCAAGTCGGGAAGGAAAAGAAAGTTAATGTTGGTCATCTGTCTATCAAGCAATTGAATCACAGATTAGAAAAGATTGAGGTTAAAACATAAGCTAAAAAGAAAAACAATAGAAATGGGAAAGTAGGAATTAACAAACATAACAACTACATACCTGATAAATATGAACCAAGAAAAATCTGTGTTAAGTGTGGTAATGTTAATCACTGTATGTTAATTGCAAACAGTTATGCCTACTTTCATGTCTGCACCCTCTTCTTCCCAACATGACTGCCATGCCTACTATGCCTATGAATGCTATGTCTATCAGTATATGAATGCACAATTTGCTAATATGCCATTTGCACCTAATCCTTATTATGCTGCATTTAGTATGTCTCAAATTCCATTTAGCATGCCTTACTAGAAAACATGTTTGCAAATAGCATGCCTTTTCCTGTTAATCAAAATATGCATGATAATTCTATTTTAATGACTGGTTTCAAAGGTCCAACTCAGACTAAGGATGAATCAGAAATTCCCAAGTAAAATGAGATCAAACCTAAGAAACCAAAGAAGAAAGCTAAAAGGCAAGACCCAAGGAAACTTGGGTACCAAAATTAACTTGATTTGATTTTGATGTGTGCAGGGAAACAGAAAGAATCTTTGGTATGGATAATGGCTGCTCAAGGAATATTACTAGAGATTCTACCCTGCTCACTGAGTTTAAGGAAAGATGGCCCAAGTATTACTTTTGGAGATGACAGCAACGGTTATACTGTGGGATATGGCTTGATTTCGAAAGATAATGTCATCATTGAAGAAGTTTCCCTAGTGGATGGTCTCAAGCATAATTTGTTGAGTATCAGCCAGCTTGTGATAAGGGCACTCAGTTTCTTTCAATTCAGAAGCCTGTGTTGTGACAAACATAAAGAGCAACAAAGTGATTCTCACTGGAGTGAGAAAGGAAATGTGTACCTAGCTGACTTCAACTCATCAAATGCTGAGTCAGTTACTTGTCTTTTCAGTAAAGCAATTCAAGATGAAAGTTGTCTATGGCACAAGAAGAGGTCCCATCTAAACTTCAAGACCATACTTATCGAGAACTCAAAGATCTCATAAGCCACAATACTTATCAAGATGTCAGTTCTCATAGAATAAACTGGAGATCTGATTGAACCTCAAGTACAGAATGAAACCAGTTAAAGATTCAAAAATTATCAATAAACAAATGATCTAACACTTAGATTGAAAAGTCTACAAAAGATACTTGAAGAGTGAAAGATCAGGGCTGAGATAACTGAAAAAGGAAGGTCACAATCCTATAAGATTTGCAAG
>NW_027418402.1:0-70565 GCF_009905375.1 Apium graveolens
GGGAGATCCTAAATTTGAAAACTAGTTTTGGGATCCGTTCTAACTTTTAAAATTATTTTGAAGACTCGAAAATATTTTAAAGAATGTTTAGAGTAATGATGATTTAATAAAGTAAAACAGTCCCGATATATTAGAAAATATCTGAATATTATTATTTAAATAATATTCCCATAAAGGATAATATTTATAAAAATAATTGAAGTAGAAGTTTTAAAACTCATACTTGAAACGAATAATAAATAACAAAAGATATACTTATACGAAAGTACGATCCTTTTTTGAATAATCGAAAATAAGTTTGATTATTATTCAAAACCATTGAATATACCTTATTCGATTAATAGATATAGAAAATATATATATACATATATTATACTCGGGAACATCGACTCCCGGTTTAGAAAAATGTTCACCTTTGGGTTCCCTATACTAAGGATATACGAAACTACTGCTTATCTCTAGCATAGGTATTATGCAATTTATAAGCAATTGAATCGATAACAAGATATCAAGATTTCGAAATAGGCATGCATATATATCATATCAACATGCTCCAATATATCACAAGATTTGCTAATAACAATCATGTACTTATCACAAGATAATGCATATACATATATACATCACAACAACAGTTATACGGGTAGAAAACTTGCCTGAGCGACTAGGGGTGGTAAAAGGCCTGGCGTGAGTCTGCTAACCTATAAACAATCATATAGGTTATAATTAAACCACGGTCACTTAAGAAACTAGACTTTAGCCAATTAGACCCTAACGTTCGCTTTTGCGCTTAACGATTCACCTAAGTCGCTCGAGTACCTTCGGCTCCACCATTTATATAAAATTAACCGTTTTACTTTTTAAGGCGAATCTTTTGCGAATACTCTACCAACTGACCAATTAGTCTTACATAATTGTTTCGTACTCCAATTAGTCATTTAAGGACCTTAATCAAGGTTTTAAAGTAAGGCGAGGTGTAATGGTTCGCTTGTGAAACGCCGTTACTTAAAACGGCTGTTTCTCCTAAATCGTACATCGGATTCAAGCGAACTACATATCAAAACGAAGCTTACGACACGATATAGCTAAACATGGAAAAGTTAAAGATTAGTCAGTTAGCTTTCTGTCCCGAACACTAAAACAAGCAGTTGAATGAAAACGGGCATTACGACGACTATGTTTACGCAATTACCAATGTTTAAACTACTCCAATCAACCACAAACCAACTCATAACCACCAATACAACCAAACTTCATCCAAACCTTACTACATCAGTCCATAACCTCAAGATTGTTCCAACTCATTCAATCACAAACAAGAGCTACTAATTATACTTAAGTTTCATTAACCAATAACCAAGATTCATAACTTAAAATCATTACAAATCCAACCAAGCTCTAAACATACAAGAATCATGCTTCTCATGAACTGTATTAAACAAAACCACTCCTAAATACTCAAAGTAAAGCTTGGGGTATGAGGTTTTACCTTCCTTGGTGAGTAGAAGTAACTAAGAAGCTTGAAATAGCCCTTGAAAGTCCTTGCCAAAGCTAAATCTAACCAAAAACATAAGATCAAACAATTTAAAAATCTTGAAAACACTATTCACTCTCTTCTTCAATGATTTATTGAAAAAGATTGTGAAGGAATTGGAGGCTTAGATTCCTAGGATAGTCAGAACTAAGTAAAAAGGACCTAGGATAATTACATTGCAAATTAACAAAGCTTGGATCTTGAGTTTTGGATTTTCTTCTTTCTTGAAAGTGAAGAAGCCGAGAGCTTCCCTCTTGGAAGCAAAGTCAACTTCTAATTTTTGTGTTTTATGATTTATGTTGGTTGCTTCTCTTTCTTTTAGCTTGGCTACTTTTAGATTTTTACCATGGTAAGTTTTACTTGGCTATAAATCAACCAACAAATCAAAACTCCTTGTCATGCTTATGTCACCATACTTGTGTCATCTTTTTAACACATGTCTTCTCCTTGTGGTGTGATGACATCATCCTCCACTAACCTCTTTGATTAACCCTTAATTACTTGGCTAATGACCGCTTATCTTTTATAAGGTTCGCTTAACTTTCGTTCTCATTTATCGTTTATCATTTATCGTTTGAGGGATCATACTTGGGATCTTATTACTTGGGTTCCCCTAAACCTTTCTCAATATTTTATATTCCTTTTATGATCCTCTCTTATAATCCTTGAATTTAAATCCTTTTAATCATGTTACCATATACTCAATTCTTTCGGTATCTGGTAAATTTTTGGGAAAAAAATCAAAGTGTTCGAATTTGGATTCTGACGATCTTTACATACACTCATATACTTTATGGAGTACTAATAAGATCTCGGAATATCAATAAAAGAACTCCTACACAGTGTGGCATGAAAAATTTCCTTAATCAGCATAATCAGCAAAATCACTATTCATAAGGATTACAAAAAGTCCAAAATTTTTGGGGTATTACGTGTTCCCTAATGAAGTGGTACTTGATGTCTATGTGCTTTGTCCTTGAATGCTGTACTGGATTTTCAGTGATGGCGATTGCACTTGTATTATCACAGAAAATGGGAATTCTGTCCACTTGTAGACCATAGTCCAACAAGTGGTTTTTCATCCACAAAATCTGTGGACAGCAACTACCAGCAACAATATATTCAGCTTCAGTTGTAGAAGTAGAAACTGAATTTTGCTTTTTACTGAACCAGGACACAAGCTTGTTCCCTAGAAATTGACAGGTTTCTGTTGTACTTTTTCTGTCTATTTTACAACCTGCATAATCTGCATCTGAATAACCAGTTAGATCAAAACCAGAATCTCTAGGGTACCAAATGCCAAGTTTTGGTGTTCCCTTAAGATATCTGAAAATTCTCTTTATAGCTACTAAGTGAGATTCTCTAGGATCAGCCTGAAATCTAGCACAAAGACAAGTAGCAAACATTATATCTGGCCTACTAGCTGTTAAGTACAGAAGTGAGCCAACCATGCCCCTATAGCTTGAAATATCCACAGACTTTTCAGTAGTGTTTAATTAAAGTTTAGATGCAGTGGCCATGGGAGTTTTTGCAGATGTGCAATCCATTAGATCAAACTTCTTTAAGAGATCCTAAATATATTTAGTTTGACTAATCAATATTCCATCACTAACTTGCTTAACTTGTAAACCAAGAAAGTAAGTTAGTTCTCCCATCATGCTCATTTCATACTTACTTTGCACCGATTTGGAAAACTTTTTGCAAAGTTTTTCATCTGTAGAGCCAAATATAATATCATCTACATAAATTTGAACAAGTATACTAGAGCCATTAACATTTCTAAAGAATAAAGTTTTATCAACAGTACCTCTTGTGAAGTGATTTTCCAAAAGAAACTTTGATAAAGTGTCATACCAGTCTCTAGGTGCTTGCTTCAGTTCATAAAGTGCTTTCAAAAGATAGTAGACATTCTGGAAAATTTGGATCTTCAAAACCAGGAGGTTGACTAACATAGACTTCCTCCTCCGAATCTCCATTCAGAAAGGCACTTTTGACATCCATTTGATAGACCTTGAAATTGGCATGAGCTGCATAGGCTAAGAAAATTCTGATGGCTTCAAGTCTTGCAACAGGAGCAAAAGTTTCATCAAAATCTATTCCTTCTTGTTGATAGTAGCCCTTATCAACCAATCTAGCTTTGTTTCTGAGCACTATACCATTTTCATCCATCTTGTTTCTGAATACCCACTTGGTGTCAATTGAATTCTTTCCTTTAGGTTTGAGTACCAGCTTCCATACCTTGTTCCTTTCAAATTGGTTTAGCTCCTCCCGCATAGCTAAAATTCAATTAGGATCCAAAAAAGCTTCTTCTACCTTCTTTGGTTCTTCCTTAGAAAGGAAGTTTCTATATAGACATTCTTCTTGAGTTGCTTTCCTTGTTTGAACTCTGGAAGATGCATCACCAATGATGAGCTCAAAAGGGTGATCTTTAGTCCATTTCCTTTATTGAGGTAGATTAGCTCTAGATGAAGAGGCCTCATTGTTTTCTTGATGTGTGACTGAGTTTTGATTAAGAGAAACTCCCCCTGAATTTGTGAATCTTTGATTTGATAAAGGGGTACTTTCTGTAGGTGATCTATTCTGACTCTCAGCTTCTCTTATTATCCCGACGGATGATGCACTTTATAGAATGATGGATGAAGCTGATTGTCTTCCGATGGATAAGGTAGATTATCTCCCGACAGATGAAACATTTAGTAACTTGACAGATGTTGAATTATATGCTTCATTAGTTGTAGATTTTTCTGCATTATCCTTAGTCACTGTTTCTTGATCACTTTCATCATCACTGTCATCACTAACCATCTCCACATTATCAAACTTGAGGCTTTCATGGAAATGTCCATCTTACAGTCCTTCAATCTTTTTATCATCAAACACAACATGTACAGATTCCATAACTATGTTGGTTCTTAGATTGTAGTCTCTATATGCTTTTCCCACAGCACATCTAACAAAAATTCCTTCATCTGCTTTAGATCCAAACTTTCCATGTTGATCAGTTTGATTCCTTAAGATATAACATTTGTAGCCAAAGACATGAAGAAAATTTAGAGTTGGCTTCCTATTCTTGAACAATTGGTAGGGAGTCATGCACTTTGCTTGATTAACCAAAGAGATATTCTGAGTGTAGCAGGCAGTATTCACAACTTCTGCCCAAAAATATGTTAGTAACTTTGAATTTTCAAGCATTGTCCTTGCAGCTTCAATAAGAGATCTATTCTTCCTTTCCACTATTCCATTTTGTTGGGGAGTTCTTGCTGTAGAAAACTCATGCATAATCCCATTCTCTTCACAAAATGATCTCATCACAGAATTCTTGAAATCAGTTCCATTATCACTCTTGATTCTTCTTACTTTAAAGTCAGGATGATTGTTGACTTGCCTTATGTGATTGATGATGATTTCACTAGCTTCATCTTTAGACTTTAGAAAATATGTCCAAGAGAACTCTGAGAAATCATCCACAATTACCAGGCAATATCTTTTCCTTGAGATGGACAACACATTGACTGGTCCAAATAAATCCATGTGGACGCAGGTATAACCGTGGTTCAACCTAAATGTTGGACGCATCCTTGTCCCCCGGATAAGGAGCCCCCACCAGATTGCAGGATAAGTGATCCCAAGCTTTTGGGTGCAAAGTGCAGGATACTTCAAAGTTGTAATAATCCCAATTTTTGGAATTTTTGAAACATGGATGAATAGTAACTTTTGCTGATGATGTTGATTAAGGAAAATTATCAGGCCACGCTATATAGGAGTACTGTTATGGAAATTCTAAGATCGTATTAGTATTCCATAAAGTAAATAAGTGTATGTAAAGATCGTCAGAATCCAAATTCGAACACTTTAATTTTTCCCGAAAATCCACCAGATACCGAAAGAATTGAGTATAAGGTAACATGATTAAAAGGATTTAATTCAAGGATTATAAGAGAGGATCATAAAAGGAATATAAAATATTGAGAAAGGTTTAGGGGAACCCAAGTAATAAGATCCCGGGTATGATCCCTCAAACAATAAACGAGAACGAAAGTTAAGCGAACCGTATAACAGATCAGCGGTCATTAGCCAAGTAATTAGGGATTAATCAAAGAGGTTAATGAATGATGATGTCATCACACCAACAAGAGGAAGACAAGTGTAATAAGATGACATAAGCAGATGACATAAGCATGACCAAAAAGGGAAGGAAGTGTTGGTTGATTATAAACCACACAAAATTTACCATGGTTAAAAGGTTAATTAATCAAAACAAAAACAAAACAACCAATCCAAGGCAAAACAAATCACAAAACACAAATTAGAAGTTGACTTTTGCTTTCCAAAAACAAAAGCTCTCGGCCAAAACCAGAGCAGCAACTTCAAACTACCATATCTCCTTCAATACTCACTCAAATAGTATGTTCTATAGCTATTTGGAAAGGTATTGAGATATCCTACAACTCTTGTTTACAAGTCTCGTCCAAATAAGCGTGGTAAGACCCTCGTTTTGACAGTTCTTTCAATCTAACTTTTAGAAACTTCAAAACCTAACTTTGTGTTCTTGATTTCTTTGAAAAGATCAAGCTTGTGGGAGGTTAGATTAAGGCTCCCTAAGGCTTCCTAGCAACTTAACAGCTATCAAGGAAGGTATCAACTTCAAACCCTAGCTTTGATTTTATGATTCCATTAAGTTTTATTGAAGCATTGTTAGTATTAAGGCTTGATCTTCGATTATAAGTATTTTTGGTGGATTTGTATTGGTTTTGAATATTGGGTCTTTGATTGGTTGGATAAATTGGTAAAATTTGGAGTTGGGGACTGAGTTTGTAGTATGATGGTTGAATATTGTTGTATTGGTGGTTGTGAGTGAATTGATGATAATTTAGAGTGTTAATTAAATTGGAAATCGCGTAAACATAAACGTCATAATGCCCGATTTTCCTTAACTGTTATGTTCTTAACATCAGGACCCGTGAACTCACTGTTAGGTTTTGACCATTACCATGATTAGATAGTTCATGTTACGAGCTTCTTTTTGATATGTGTTTCGCTTGAATCCGATGTACGGTTTAGGAGAAACGACCGTTTTAAGTAACGGCGTTTCGCGACCGAGCCATTACCCCTCGCCTTACTTTGAAACCTTGGTTAAGGTCCTTAAATGACTAATTGGAGTATGAATCAATAATTTAAAGTGGATTAGGCAGTTGGTAGGGTACTCGCAAAAAAATCGCCTTAAAATTCTTAATGGTTAATTTATTAAAAATGGTGGAGCCAAGGGTACTCGAACGACTTATGTGATTCGTTAAGCGTAGAAGTGACCATAAGCGAACGTTAAGGTTCAATTGGTTAAAGTCTAGTTTCTTAAGCGACCGGGGTTTAATTCCGACTTATGTTATTGTTCATAGGTTATCGGACCCACTCTAAGCTTAAGTCTATCTGGGAACGCTCAGGAAAGTTTTCTACCCGTTATACTGTTGTTGTGATATATATATGTATATGCATTATCTTGTGATAGATGCATGTTGGTTAATTAGAAAATCTTGCGATATATTGGAGCATGCTGATATGGTTTATATGCATGTCTGTTTCATAATCTTGATATGTAATTGTTGATTCAATTGCTTATAATTGCATAATACATATGCTAGAGATAAGCAGTAGTTGCGTATACCCTTAGTATAGGGGACCTATAGGCGAACATTTTCTAAAACCGGGAGTCGATGTTCCCGAGTATATTATATATATATATAGTTTTCAAAACTATTAATCGAATAAGGTTTATTCGATAACTTTATTTTTATTAATGAATATTACTTTGAATATTCATTCGAGGACTTATGACTCAGTTTATTTTATTTAATGAATATTACTTTGAATATTCATTCGAGGACTTATGACTCGGTTTATTTTATTTAATGAATATTACTTTGAATATTCATTCGAGGACTTATGACTCGGTTTATTTTATTTAATGAATATTACTTTGAATATTCATTCGAGGACTTATGACTCGGTTTATTTTATTTAATGAATATTATTTTGAATATTCATTCGAGGACTTATGACTCCGCTTCTTTTATTAAATAATATTCTTTATTTTATTAAAGAATAATGTTTCGATAATCAAACTTATTTTCAAATTATTCAAATAAAGATCGTGCTTTCGTATAAGTATATCTTTGGTTATTTATTATTCATTTCAAGTATAAGTTTTAAAACATCTACTTCAATTTTTTTTATAAGGATTATCCTTATGGGAATATTATTTAAATAATAATATTCAGATATTCTCCAACATATCGGGACTGATTTATTTTATTAAATCGGCATTACTCCAAACATTCTCAAAAATGTTTTTGAGTCTTCAAAATGATTTTAAAAGTTAAAGCGGATCCCAAAACTCGTTTTCAAATTTAAGATCTTCCTTTCGAAGGGGACTTGAATACTCGCTCAAAAATTCGAGGGATCCGGCTATGTGGTGTATTTTATATTCGCAACGTGGTTGCTGTTTTGAGAAAACAATTTGATTACTTGCCCAATGTTCGGGAAGTAAGTCCATCTAATTGAGTCGGCATAAGCGACAGGCCGGGGTACGGTCTATGAAGGTGTAAGAGGCTGGGTGACAGTCCATCCACGCATGAGTGACCGGGTAACGGTCTAGTGCGAGGTCCTAATGCGGCCAGGGTGATGACTGGCGAGAAATTCATCCATCTACAGTAGAAGAGATTACTTATTGGTATCTTTGCCTGATCAGCAAGATATCGGGTTTATGCCAAAATTCTTTTCTTTCCAAATTTATTGGATATTACAACTCTGTTCATACTTTACATGACAGAGGTTTTCAGGAAATGTATGAGAGATATATATGGATATATATATATATCGGGACTTAATGAAGTATCTCGTAACTTCATTTCTTTTGAATGATATTTCAAAGATTGAATCTATTCAAATCTTACCTTGTAGTCTCAACTATGTGATGAACTTTTGAAACTGATTATAACTTGAACGGTGGTAGTTCAAGTAGTATTTGGAAAAGATATAAGTATATTGGAGTATCTTGCAACTTCATCTTTTCAACTTATATCTAGTTAATGATTATCTTATGCATGACAAAGATTTTCAGAAAAATGTTGAGACAAGGTTAGATATATGAGATCACCTTGCAACGATATTTTTATACAAGTTATAAACTGGAACTCTATGTATATTATGCATGGAAGAGGATTCTAAGATTTTGAAAAGTATATATACTTATATACTGAATATTTTGCGACTTGGTCGCGTTAAGATATCAAACTTGGTTCATTTCTTCTTGACCAAGACTTTCATGAGTACTATGAGAATGCTCATATATTGTTAATTATTATACATATTATTTCGGTGGGCGTGTTGCTCACCCTTGCTTTCTTCTTTCATCACACAACAACAGATAGACAAGATGAACAGGATCAAGCTCCCAATTCGCGAGCGAATAGGAAACATTCCGCATTTTCCTGTAGGCGTTGATGCCGTTGTAGCTGAGGTAGGATCTATCAATAGGCTAGGCTTTCAACTTTTGATGTACCAGACTTATGTATATTTATGAATTGTAATAATGGCAAGGAAAATGTAAATTTATTCAGAAACCCTATTAAGGTGTAATGGCAAATAATTGTGGAATAAAATGACTCGTGTTATTTTTGGATATTCATCTCTGAGACTATAACTTGTGTTGTGTGTGTTTATTGTGGGGTCACAGTACGGAGTAGTTGATTGTTTATTAAGATTGGGTGTTATTAAGGGAAATGGAACTCGTGACAACCCGGATCCCCGACCCCGGATTTGGGGGTGTTACAAAAGTCTCCCAACGAGGACACCCGTTGACTACAGATACAGAGTTCCCAAAGCACACACCAAAGTTCACCCCACATCCCCAATGAGGACACTCATTGACTACAAGAGGAGGCCTTCCGTCCAGGCATACCCCTGGAGGTCTCTAACCACGGACACCGCCTTTCTGTGGTTGTATTACATAAATGAGTTCTTCAATAGGGTACCTGCAACAAATAGGTTAGTAATAATAATATCCCTCTTTCTTGAATCATCCAAAGAACCCGTCCAATTAACCAAGTTGAAATCCCATCCAAGCTTTATTTCTCACTTAGGGTGCACCCTAATACCTTAGGGGGTAGCTCTAAGAGTCAGTTGAATTCCTTTCTTCATATATCAATAGGGTGTGCCTCCTTCACCAATGAGGGTGCGCCTTGATTATGTAAGGCGTTAGCATTACTCTTCTTGTATGCGTAAGGGCACGTCTCCCCATATCTGTAGGGCGCACCTTCTTCCTTCATGATAAAAATAGATGCCTTATCTTTTCCTTAAGTTTAGGAACCAATATCCCAATTCTGATCAATTGACCCAGGTTTTGACCCGAACAAGGTTAATACCAAATTTTGGGCATAACAGTCATCATCATCATCAGCGTCATCCCAACTTTTTCCTTCTGTAATATAATCTTTCCCAAACTATTTCTTCAAGAGAGCTTCATACTTTGCCTCCAACTCCAGATAGGCTTTATCTTTCTTCACCTTCCTAGGCTTCCTACATTTAGTAGCAAAGTGGCCCAATTCATCAAAATTGAAGCACCTTATTTTAGATCTGTCAAGATATCCAGTCTTGTAGCCACTTTTTCCACCAGGAGAGTACTGTCCCTTTCCTTTCCAGCTATTGTCCTTGTTAGATGTCTGTCCTTTACTCTTGAAGAACTTTGACTTTTTCACTCTAATATTAGAGAATTTCCTGGCCAGGTAAGCCATGGATTGATCTAACTCATCTAGTTCATCCAATGTGTGGAACTCATATTCTTCAGGTTCCATAACAACTTGCTTCATTGGTTTCTTGTTCTTTTGCACAAAACTTGAGACAACTTGAGTCTGGATCTCTAGTTCATCATTAGATGACTTTTCATTCACAACTAGTGCAATTGTTCCATCAACAATGTTCCCTTGACCAATTCTTAAGGATTTTATTTGAATTATTTCAAGTTCATATATTTTCAAAATTCCATATAAAACCTCCAGTATTATCCTGCTTAAGTCTTTTCCTTCCCTTATGAATAATATTTTCTGTTCAAGATGATCAGGAAGGGTGAGCAAAAAATTCAAGTTGCAAGTCATTAATCAGCTTGTTGAATCTTTCAAACACATTAGTAACACTCTCCTTTGGTTTTGCCTTAAAATCCTCATACAGAGACACCAGTATTCTCCTTTGATTTGACCTAACTTTCTTTGTACCTTCACATAGTTTCTCAATCATCTCCAAGATTTGATTGGTTGTGTCACAGTTGACAATATTGTTGTACATCACATTGTTAAGAGACTCTATCAGAATTAATTGTAAGCCACTGTCAAGAGAAACTTTTTTTTCAGTTTCTCTGTATTTTGAAGGATCTTTAGGACCATAATGAGGTGTGATAACCATGTCTCCATCTGTTGACTCTTCAATCCTTTTCATGGGAATAAAAGGTCCATTCTTCAGAATCTGGATGTACATAGGGTTGGCCATCCTTAAAAAAACATCATCTTTTTCTTCCATTATGTGTAGTTGATTTTATCAAAAGATGGTATCTTGATATTGCTTATCTTTTGTGTATCCATTCTTCCAAGATCTTGATCTATTTACTCTCGGATTTTGCTCTGATACCACTTGTTAGATATTGAATACAACACATGGTGGGTGAAAGTGTTTTGGATATTTTTAAGCCTTTTTATATTTATTTGGTTGTGTGAACAAAGTAGATTAGAAATACAATTATATTATATTAGCAAAAATAAACTAGCAAACACAATATTTTAAAACTCACTTAATTTTGTATTTAAATCAAGTTATGTCTTGCTACAAATCCTGGGTTCTTTGTAAGTAAAGAACTCAACTTATATCTTGAGAGAGTACAAGAAAAACTAGACCTGTATGTTACTTCTAAAAACAAAGACCAGTGTTTACTTTATAGATTAGTAAATACAGGTTTGCGTATCATGCACTAAGATGTACTATACCCTACTTTAAGTTATCTCTAAAGCTTTCCATTTCTGGCTTAGTAAATCCTTGCAAATCTTATAGGATTGTGACCTTCCTTTTTCAGTTAATCTCAGCCCTTGATCTTTCACTCTTCAAGTATCTTTTGTAGACTTTTCAATCTAAGTGATTAGATCATTTGTTGATTGATAATTTTTAAATCTTTAACTGGTTTGCATTCTGTACTTGAGGTTCATATCATGATCTCCAGTTTATTCTATAGAGAACTGACATCTTGATAAGTATTGTGGCTTATTGAGATCTTTGAGTTCTCGATAAGTATGGTCTTGAAGTTTAGATGGGACATCTTCTTGTGCCATAGACAACTTTCATCTTGAATTTCTTTACTGAAAAGACAAGTAACTGACTCAGCATTTGATGAGTTGAAGTCAGCTAGGTACACATTTCCTTTTCTCACTCCAGTGAGAATCACTTTGTTGCTCTTTATGTTTGTCACAACACAGGCTTCTGAATTGAAAGAAACTGAGTTGCCCTTATCACAAAGCTGGCTGATACTCAACAAATTATGCTTGAGACCATCCACTAGGGCAACTTCTTCAATGATGACATTATCTTTCGAAATCAAGCCATATCCCACAGTATAACCGTTGCTGTCATCTCCAAAAGTAATACTTGGGCCATCTCTTTCCTTAAACTCAGTGAGCAGGGTAGAATCTCTAGTAATATTCCTTGAGCAGCCATTATCCAGATACCAAAGATTCTTTCTGTTTCCCTGCACACATCAAAATCAAATCAAGTTGAATTTTGGTACCCAAGTTTCCTTGGGTCTTGCCTTGTTAGCTTTCTTCTTTGGTTTCTTAGGTTTGATCTCATTTTACTTGGGAATTTCTGATTCATCCTTAGTCATCTGAGTTGGACCTTTGAAACCAGTCATTAAAATAGAATTATCATGCATATTTTGATTAACAGGAAAAGGCATGCTATTTGCAAACATGTTGTTCTAGTAAGGCATGCTAAATGGAATTTGAGGCATACTAAATGCAGCATAATAAGGATTAGGTGCAAATGGCATATTAGCAAATTGTGCATTCATATACTGAGTAGACATAGCATTCATAGGCATAGTAGGCATGGCAGTCATGTTGGGAAAAGAAGAGGGTGCAGACATGAAGTAGGCATAACATGTTTGCAATTAACATACAAGTGATTAACATTACCACACTTAACACAGATTTTTCTTGGTTACATATTTATCAGGTATGTAGTTGTTATGTTTGTTAATTCCTACTTTCCCATTTCTATTGTTTTTCTTTTTAGCTTATGTTTTAACCTCAATCTTTTCTAATCTGTGATTCAATTGCTTGATAGACAGATGACCAACATTAACTTTCTTTTCCTTCCCGACTTGACTTGATTCTCCTGGAATAAAGTTCTTAGAAACTGATCCATATTTCTCATTCAACTTAGCTAGCTTAGCTTTGCTAACTGGTTTACTCACAGCCGATGGATGTGACTCCTTGTCACTCGATGGATAATCCTTTTGATTATCCGACAGATGATTTTCATTATCCGTCGAGTCCACATCTATCAATAATCCTTCAACCAAATTGGACTCAAGCTTCTCCTTACTCTTCTTCCAGGCTGCATCACAAAAGGACTCAATACCTTGAACTTTAGTGATTTGAGCATGAACATCTCTGGATGATTACCATGCCTTAATCACTTCATGTTCTCGTTCAAGCTGCTTCTTACACTCTATTCTTAATTTTTCAAATTCAATAAACTAAGACTCTAGCACATTATTCCTCTCACTTAAAAACAAATTTTTTTCTTTAATTTTAGCATTTTCCTTAGTGAGGGACTTAAGTGTAACACGCAAGTGATATAATTCTGTGGACATGTCATTTATAGCATCATTATACTCAGTTTTAGATAAATGTGCTAGGTTAGTGGTGATTACCTGATTGTTTGAAGAACTTATTTCTGTTTCACCAGATTTGGCCATTAGGGCTAGATTGACATAGCATGTTTCTTCATCTTCATCCAATCCATCGGCAGCCCAGTCATTCTCCTGTGTGATGAAAGCCCTCTCCTTTTTTTAAGCAACTCAAAGTATTTCTGTTTATAATCAACAGGCTCAAACTTCTTTTTGCTAGGAATCAGAGTTTCTACATTCACGGGCAAAATGACCCGCCAAGCCATACTTGAAATACTTGAATTTTGACTTGTCAACCATCTTTCTGTTTGGCTTAGCTGCTCCAAAATTCTTCTTGAATTTGAGCTTAGCAAATCTTCTGGATAAGAATGCTAGATGTTCATCAATATCATCCATGTCATCTTGGCTCAATTGATCTTCATTTCCAGCTACCAACCCTTTACCCTTGCTCTCACAAACCTTTGATGTAGACTCACAGCTTAAACCAGTGTTATGGACCCTCCTTTCTTCCTTCCTTTCTCCATCCTCTCATCTTGCTCCATTTCAATCTCAGAGGTCTTCAGGATGCCATACAGTCTCTCCAAGGTTAACTCCTTGTAATCCTATAAATTTCTCAAAGAGACTGTCATTGGCTTCCACTCCTTTGGAAGAGATCTAAGGAACTTGAGGTTAGAGTCTTTTGTTTGATAGACTCTTCCATGCAACTTCAGAGCATTTAGTAGCTTTTGAAATCTACTAAAAATATCAGTGAGAGACTCACTTTCTTCACAGTGGAAATGCCCATATTGTTGAATCAGTAGCTACATCTTATTCTCCCTTACTTGCTCAGTACCATCACAAATAATCTGGATTGTGTCCCAACCCTCTTTGGCTATTTTACAGTTAATGATGTTATCAAACATATCACCATCAACTCCATTGAACAATATATTCATGGCCTTCTTGTCTTTCCTGACTTGCTCAATATCAGGGTCTGACCATTCATGCCTAGGTTTTGAAACAGATAGTTCATTTCCAGTTGTAGCTCTCATTGGTACATGAGGACCTCTCTCTATGCAGTCCAAATAGGCCTCATCTTGAGAAAGAAGATGTAGGTGCATCTTCACCTTCCAGTGGTGATAATTATCTTTGTCTAGAAATGGGATCTTCACTCCAACATCCTTTTTGTTCATCTTGTTGTTTGTTGTGATCTTTATACTCTTTGTTCTTCAAGAGCTTACTCTGATACCAATTATTATTTCCTAACAATACAACAAGAATTACAGAAGGGGGGTTGAATGTAATTCTGGCTACTTTTTCAAAGTTAAAGAATGTTCTAACTTGATAAATATAATAGTGTTTGATTAACAATGGTGCGGAATAAAAGAGTGATAAGAATCAAAACACTAAGTAATAAAAACACAATCTTTTAAAACTTTTTGGAGGATTTGAAAGTATCCACCAGATATATATGTATATATATATATTGAGAACTCTGTGAAGCTTTGAATAGCTCACAGCTGCTTACAAGTTTTGAACAACTAAACTACAAAGAAATGCTTACTGAATACAGCTTGATATATTTCTCTGAAATTAAGCTTGCTTAGTTAATTGTTCTACTTGCTACACTTGGTTTATATATCACCAAGTTTACATGACAATAAGACAAGATAATAAAATTAAAACATATCTAGTCTAACTCCATGCTGCTTCACTACTCTATACCAGCACCTTTGAATATCTTCACAATTGTATAAAAAATGTAATGCTTCTTTGTTCTCGAAATCCTGCTTAACAGGCTGCCACATTCCTTTTGCAAACACCCAACGCATGTGACTGTATTGTCACTATCAACAACTATTTGAATTTGATCATCCGTCGGGACATTGCCGATCATCCGTCGGGAGCTTTTGTTGATCATCCGTCGGGAGTCTTTGTGAACTATCCGTCGGGAGCCTTTTCTGTCACTTGACTCCATTTCATTTATATAGAATTACAAGACATCTTATATTTACAATTAGTCTCCCTATTCTGTATATCCACTAGTAGTCGACATGACTTATATACTCCTACAGAATCTACACAATGTTGCTTGCAGAAATGTGCTACAGAACTTATTTGTTACATAAGCTACTCACTCGATGGATTCCAATTTGTCATCTATCGGGACTATAAAGTTCATCCGTTGGGACTATATTAGATCATCCATCGAGTGTTACAAAATTCACTAAGTTAAATCCACTAAGGTGTTTTGTTTAACTTATCATCAAGTTCACAACATATTCCTAACAATCTCCCCCAATTTATGTCTACTGGAATTGTAGCCATAAATTAAGAGAAACTTGATGATAACAAAACACCCTAAAAATATAGATTAAAAAGTAGTAGATAAAACTGATAAATGCAGCAAAATTTATTGAAAATATGAACAAAGCAAAGTGTACAAAGAGTTCTCACAATCATTATTAAGGTGCTCCTCTAGTCTGAGCAGATAATTCTATCTCCTTGATTGTCTGGATTTCTTCCCAAGCTTCCTGTTGTTTTCATCTATTTGATTCTGGAGTTGTCTGTGAAATTCAAGTTCATCAGCTTCAGATAGATCCAGCAAGCAAAGTATTTGATTCTGGAGTTGCCATATATTCCTAACAACTATGATAAATTAGGCCATTTTGCTACAGAATACAGGAAACCCCAGCAAGCAAAGAAAGATAAAGCTTATCTTGAACTGGAAGCAAAGTATGAAGCTCTTCTAAAGAAACAACAAAGCAAAGCTTATATTGCAGAGGAAAAGAGTTAGGATGATTCTGAAAATGATGAATATGAAGAATTTGGAAATTATGCACTCATGGCCTTGGAGCAAGGAGAATCATCCTCATCTAAATCACAGGTATCAACTCTTACCACCATTGATTTAAATGTGAGTCAATATAAGGAAACTGTAGAGAAGATGAGCACATAAATGTTTAACATTCACACAAGCATGGTTGCTACTAATAAAGAAGTTAGTAGACTGACAAAGATAAACGAGAAGCTTGAAAATGAGAAGTTAGAAACTGAATTATTGTTGGTGGAGCTTGAAGCTGTAAAACAAGAAAATGCTTATCTAAAGAACAAGCTCAAGTGTGCAAATGAAATTGAAGCAGTGCTAAGGGAGGAGCTTCAAAGGAATGAGGTGAAGTTGAAGTCCTTCAAAAATGCATCTGATTTAGTTGGAAAATACAATGAGAAAAACAAAACATGTGCAAATATTGCTATTGGTCTTGACTATGATACCTTGAACAGCAAGAAGAAAGAGATATGTGATAAAGGAAAAGCAACAGTTAATGAAAATGTTTCAGCTATGCTGAAAAAGGTTGTATCACCTATGTTCAAGGCATGTGAAGTTAACTTCAGTGAAGAAGAATTGATTATCAAGCAAGAAATTGCTGATGAGGACAAAGAAAAGAAAACTGCATAATCAACTCAATCTTCCAATACCGGAGAAAGGCTCATGGATAAACAAAGTTCCAAGACACCTATCAAAGAAATCAAGACTGAAGATGCAAGAAAGAAGAAGAAAAATAGAAATGGAAAAATTGGGATAAACAAAAGCAACAATTTTTCTTATGTTGCAGATGCTCCAAAAAAGAAGTGTGAAAAATGTGGCTCTGTGAATCACCTAACTCACCTTTATAAAAAGGCAGTTAGCAAACCAACTGAAAGAGCCTGCAAATACAATGAAGCAAATACAAATTATCCCTACTCCTTCTGTGATAAGTTTGACTGCATTTCTTGCAACTTGAAAGTGATGAAAAGTTGCCACAAACTGAGGGTAGACCTCAAAGAAAAAAAAATTGGGTCTACAACAAAAAGGGAAAATGCACAACAGTCAATGAATTCTATTTTATCTGAAACTACTCATTCTACTTCTGCTAAATCAGTTAACAAGAAGAAAGTACCCAACACTGCTCGGGTTGCTAAACACACTTAAAACTTATTATGTGTAGATCAAGTGAAGAAAGTCATCTGGATCATAGACAGTAGATGTTCCAGGCATATGAAAGGTGATAAGGACTTACTATCACAGTTTGAGGAGAAGGCTGGCCCTTTGGTGACCTTTGGAGATAACAACAAAGGATTCACAATGGGATATGGCAAGATTGTTTCTGAAAATATTGTCATTGATGATGTAGCACTGGTAGCTGGTCTTGAAGTGAATCTTATAAGTGTTAGTCAATATGCAGAGAAAGGTTTTGAAGTTTTATTCAACAAATAAGAATGCACTTTTATCAGCAAGAAAACTGGTGAAGTTGCTCTGAAAGGAGCAAGAAAAGGAAGCTTGTTTATTGCAGTCTTGGACTCAACAAATAAGGATGGAATTTGTTGCTTCTACACCAAGGCATCAGAAGAACAAAGCAAGCTTTGGCATAAAAAGTTGTCCCACCTGAATTTAAGGCAATCAACACCTTGGTCAAAAAGGAATTGGTAAGAGACATGCCTAAACTGGAGTTTGCTCAAGTTGAAGTTTGTGAAGCTTGTCAGAAAGGAAAAATGAAAATATCTAGTCACAAGTCAAAAACTGTGAATTCTATAAGTGCACCATTGCAGCTCATTCACATGGACTTGTTTGGGCCAGTAAATGTCTTATCTATTTTAAGGAACAAATATGCACTTGTGATGGTGGATGATTTCTCAAGATACACTTGGGTAGAGTTTATGCACTATAAAGATGAACTCTACACATCATAATTGAGCACATCAAGAAGATAGAAAAATAGGCTGAAGATCACAATTGTGTAAAATGATTGAGAAGTGATAATGGAACATAATTCAGAAATGCAACATTGAGTGAATTCTGCAAAAGCAAGGGCATTGTTCATGAATTCTCAGCTGCTAGAACACCTCAACAAAATGGAGTAGTTCAAAGAAAGAACAGAACATTAGTTGAAACTGCTAGAACCATGCGGCAAGATGCCAAGCTGCCAACAAGTTTTTGGGAAGAAGCTGTTAACACTGTATGCTATACTCAAAACATATATCTCATTAACAAGGCACATGATAAATCACCTTACTCAATCATGTCTAAGAGAAATCCTATTGTGAAGCATCTTCATATGTTTGGAAGTAAGTGTTACATTTTGAAAGACAACTCTGAATATTTGGGAAAATTTACCTCAAAGGTTTTTGAAACAATTTTTCTAGGATATTCATTGGAAAGAACAGCCTACAAAGTTTATGTGATTGATCAAAAGAAGATTATGGAAAGCACGGATATACTTTTGATGATGACAAGTGTCCAGGCTTGCAATGCCTTGATGATAATGAAGCTGAATCCCTTGTAT
This sequence comes from Apium graveolens, assembly GCF_009905375.1. Lineage (NCBI taxonomy): Eukaryota > Viridiplantae > Streptophyta > Magnoliopsida > Apiales > Apiaceae > Apium > Apium graveolens. Next base: position 18,776 of record NW_027418402.1, read on the forward strand.
TTGAAAACCTCAATATTGATCGTGATTCTGATGGGGAAGATAAAGTTGATGCACAACAGATGACAAATGAAGAGTCTATTGAACAAGAAAATCATGGAAATGGAAGCTCATCTCAAACACCTGAATTTGATACAAGGGATTAGAAGTGCAACTGCTAAAGAGTGCCTACATGCATGTTTTCTATCTCAAGTAGAGCCTAAGAAAATTGATGAAGCTCTACTGGATCCTGATTGGATATCTGCCATGCAGGAAGAGCTAAATCAGTTTGAAAGAAACAAAGTTTGGGAACTAGTTCATGCACCAAAGAAAAGAAGTATAATTGGAACAAACTGGGTGTTCAGGAATAAGATGGATGAAAATGGTGTAGTTACCAGAAACAAGGTAAGGTTGGTTGCAAAAGGCTACTCACAAGAAGAAGGAATTGATTATGATGAAACTTTTGCCCCAGTTGCAAGACTTGAAGCAATAAGGATTTTTCTAGCATTTGTTGCAGATTCAAATTTTAAAGTGTATCAAATGGATGTCAAAAGTGCCTTCATAAATGGTGAGCTAGAAGAAGAGGTTTATGCGCAACAGCCACCAGACTTTGAAGATCCAGAATTTCCAAATTTTGTGTACAAATTAGTCAAGGCTCTATATGGACTAAAGTAGGCACCTAGAGCTTGGTATGATACATTGTCAGAATTCCTACTTAAACATGGTTTTACTAGAGGTACTATAGACAAGACTCTCTTCTACAAGAAACATGGTGTAGATATGATCCTACTTCAGATCTATGTGGATGATATCATCTTTGGTTCTACAAATGAGAAGCTTTGCCAAAGATTCTCCAAGCTTATGCAAAGTGAATATGAAATGAGTATGATGGGGGAACTGAGTTACTTTCTTGGACTTTAAGTCAGTCAAAGAAGTGATGGGATCTTCATCAGCCAAACTAAATATGTTAAGGATTATTGAAAAAGTTTGGTATGGTTGATTGTTCACCTGCATCTACACCTATGTCTACTGCAACAAAGCTGGATGAAGATAAAAAGGGAAAGAGTGTAGATATTTCAAGCTATAGAGGGATGATTGGATCATTGCTTTACTTAACTGCAAGTAGACCAGACATCATGTTTGCTACATGTCTATGTGCAAGATTTCAAGCCAATCCAAAAGAATTACATTTGATGGCTGTAAAGAGGATTTTCAGATACTTGAAGGGAACTCCAAATTTGGGATTGGGGTATCCTAAGGGAACTGGTTTTGAAGCTGTTGGTCACACAGATGCATATTTTGCTGGATGCAGGGTTGACAGGAAGAGTACTAATGGAAGCTGTCAATTTCTTGGACAAAGACTTGTATCCTAGTATAGCAAGAAATAACAATATGTACCAACTTCTACAGCTGAGGCTGAATACATAGTTGTAGGAAGTTGTTGTGCTCAAGTGCTTTGGATTAGAAATCAGCTAATGGACTATGGCCTAGTGTTACACAAAATTCCTATCATGTGTGACAATACTAGTGATATATCTATAGTGGCTAATCCAGTTAATCATTCTAGAACAAAGCACATTGATGTAAGGTACCATTTTATTAGAGAACATGCTACAAATGGTACCATTGAGCTCATTTTTGTTCCAACAGAAAAATAATTAGCTGACATTTTTACTAATCCTTTGGATGAAGCAACTTTCACTAGACTTGTAGGTGAAATTGGAATGCTTAATTCTTCATCCTAAGGCAAGAACTCAGCTAATATCTTGTAGGTGAAATTGGTACGCTAAATTCTTCATCCTAAAGGCAAAAACTCAACTAACGTTTTTTAGCAGATTAATTTATGATAAATCAAAATTTATTTGATTAATTGGAAATTAACTGGAATATGAATTATAAATATTTCATATTTCTCTGAATATTTATTTTTCATTTTACTTTTGTTAACATAGAATTTTTCAAATTTTAAGTAAACTGCCTCTTTGTTAATTCATATCTTTAATATATGAAGTTAATAAAAGACAGATCTGAAAAGCAGCAAAAGTACATAGAGAACTGAGTTCTCGATAAGTATAAATGACTTCTCGATAAGTCAGTCTATGACTTCTCGATAAGTATTATAGAGATCTCGAGTGAATTATTTTGAGTTCTCTATAAGTACAATTTAAACTTATCTTTAACTCAGACTGAGATAATTTTATTTAATAAATTATTTCCAGTATGATACTTTTGAAATAAATTCGTTCTAATTTTTTATTTATTTAATCAAGAAAAATTTGGAATATTTCAGTTCATTATAGACAAACTGGGTATTTATTCGACATCTCGATAAGTCACTATCTAGATCTTGAATAAAGTCAAGATAGAGACATATCGGTATATATATTTCAGTAATTCACGTGACTTCTTGATAAACAAATTCCAAACGTTGTATCTACTTCTCGATAAGTCATATTCACAAGCCTATAAATACCCAGACTTCTCGACGGAGTGACTCTTTACGCTTTCGAGATTTTAATTGACCTAATTTCTCCAGTTCTCAACCGCTCTCTCTCATTTTAAACTCTTTCTCTCTAATTTTTCTTACCCACTCAAATCTACTCCTCTAAAATGGCACTAAACAATGTTAGAGCTGCAATCCCCAAGGAAGGAACCAAATATCTCGCTTTTACAGATGCTAATCAAGCTCCTGACAGTTTCAAGAGGTTTGTTAAATTTTTGTCTAAGACTTATCTTGCAGGAGCTCTAACTACTAATCCAATCCTCTACTTGGATGTTCTGCTTGAGTTCTGGACAACAGCTGTGGTGAGGACTAATTGTGCATGAAAATTTAGTTTCTTTGGTGGTGAACTGCTCCATTCAAGCCCAACAGGTGGAGTTTAATGAGCAAGATGTGAACCAGGCTTTGGGCATTCCAACTGAGCAAATGGTGGAGATTCCTACTCAACAGGAACTGGCTGAGTTCATGGACTTCATCAATTATAGTGAGAAGATCAACCTGGCCAGCCTGAACAAGAAGAATCTGAGAAGGGAATGGTCATTCTTATTTGACTCCATTATAAGGGCCTTCACTTGCAGAAAGAAGGGGTATGACAACATATCAAGTGTGGTCTAGAAGCTGGTGTTCTCCATGGATCACAACAGGCACATAAATGTGGACTTATTGATCCTAAAAGAAATTGGCACCTAAGCTCACAATGCCCCTAGGTACGAGAGGTAAGGAAATCTCTTTCCTAGGTTTATAATGTCCACTTTAAATCATAAAGTTAAGGATGTTCATTTACTTAATGGTATAGATATAATACTAATAGGCAACTGTAAACAAGTGTCTAAAGTTCTATTTGGCTCACTTATTACAAAGAACATGGATGAAGGTAGGTCTCAAAATGACTCCATTCATGATTGAGAAATTTAGGACCTATCCTTACCATATGCCTAACATGAGGTCTAGTGCTATAATATCTAGTTCAGTTATGGCTCCTGTCCCCGTGGAAGAACAAACACAGGACAACCAACAGGGGGCCTCCCAAACTGAGACCCTTCCTTCCGTACCACTAGAAGTTAGGAAACCAACCACTTAATCCTCTCAAAAGGCTGAAGTGAGTAAAAAGAAGAGGAAACAGGCACCTTTGAATGTAGTTAGTGAGAGTGGTGAGGATAATACAGAACCTGAGTCTCATCTGGTAAAAAAACCAAAGAAGGTTAAGAAAGCTGAGTTGACCACTCAATTGACCACCTCTGTACCCTTCCAACAGGATGCAGTTGTAAAACAGGGAATTAAACAGACTCTAGAGGCATCTTCTTAACAGGGTGTCTCTATTGAACAAATCATACACACTAATACACCTTGTAAAGAGTCTGCACCAACACTTGAGTTGACACACACATTGAGAGCACATTATTTCAAGCTCCCCCATCTATTCAGGGGAGCTGCCAAAACTCAATTCTGAAATCACAAATCTATTTCTAAAATTTCTTCTTCTTTTAATGAAACACTTGAATTTACATCTCAAGTGTTGCCAATTTCAAGTGACACGGTTCATGAGACTGTGCTCACCGCCCATGACCCAAATTTAGTTGGTGAGAGGCTACATGCTGGGGTAGACCTTGATGACACCAACACAAATGCAGGGGTTTTAATAGTTTTTACTGAAGACCCTGTGGTGGTTTCAAATTCACCTTCATGTGCAAATCAACCTTCACAGGTTGTAAGGTTTGAGGGTATTACTCCTAAGTGGGAGCTATCTAAATCCTCTCCAATTCAATTGGAGGTTCCTCTTGAAGGAACAACTCCTCTAAAAACCCTAGCTAAAATTGCACTCACAATTGAAACTAGGATTTCAATTGCCAATGATCCTGCTATTGGGGAGGCAAGTTTAGCACATTCAAGTGCAAGCTCACTGTAAAATGAGTAAGGATTTGAGGCCATGGTACATGACAATGACCTGGTCAAATCCCCTCCAATTTAATTGGAGCTTCCCATAGTTGGTGAACAACACACTGTCACAACCACAGTTTCTACTGTGAGTCCAAATATGGCTTCTGTCACAAGTGATGTTCAAGAACCCCAACCCTCCACCTCAAACCCTACAAACATTCCTTCAACATCCAACCCCACACAACAACCCTCTCACCTAATTCAACAGTGGCTATAAAATACTCAATCCCAACCAAACACCATGTATGACCTTCTGGTTGAATAACTTTCTGGCCTTGCAAATATCACACAACACCTGCTCACTAAAGATATGTCCAATCAGGACTATCAGACCAATTTGCTCTCCTATAATGAAAACGTTGAGAAATAAAAGCAGAAGATAGTGAATGAAACTGAGCAGGATGGCAATGTGAATGCTTGGCTCTACAAGAATTTTACTTTAGAAATGGATGAGGTCTTGGCAAGGTTCAGGGAGGAATATGTCACCATTCTAGGGAGTAATGCCAAGACCCTCACTTCATAGAAGTATATGATACAGTCAATGAAGTCCAAAAGGCTCAAATCAAAGCTTTTCGCCTCTTTGGTAAAGCACTACAAGTAACTTTGACTGGTCATCAAGACAAAATCAGGAAAATGGCGAGGGAGAATATGGATGAGATTATCCCTTCTCAAGTAGAGATCAAATCAAAGTTTAGCACCTTTGCAGAGCAGATGTCAAGATTTGATCTAAATGGAGTGGATACAAGTATCAAAAATCTAAGGCAATTATGTGTGGCTCTGCATGAGATGGTTCAACAGCATATCACAAATTCAAATGACATAAACTCAAGTTGAATCAACTCCATCAAAGTAGATATGAGCCCTTGGCTCTGTTAATGGAGGATATCAAGTAGTCTGTACAAGCCACATTTGGTGCTACTGTACCTTCTAGCTCACACATGCCAACCTCTACTTCTACAAATCTACATATCCAATCTCTTCAACAACAAGTCTCGACTCTTCAAGACTCCAATGAATCACTCACAGAACAAGTCTCTCAACTCACAGCTTTAGTGCAAAGTCAACAGGCTGACATTAAAACCCTGGTAAACTGCCATGAACATCTACAACTCAGTTTCTTTGGGAGCTATCATGGGTGCACTCAACATTCCATTACCAACCCTTACTTGAAGCTGTGAGGCCTGAAATACCTTACCTCTCATCTTGCCTGCTACTAAGACTAAGGGGGAGATACGTAAAAGGTTGCTAAAATCATCACTTCAAATCAAGAAAGCTAAGGAAATGGAACTAGCCAAAGCTAAGGGAAAGGATCATGAACAAGCAAGTTAATGTTGGGATGGAGAGGCTAATCCATGCAGCTAAAGGGCCAAGTCTGAGTAATGAACTTGAACAACTGCTAAGGCTCTTAGGGACTCTCTATCCAACAATCACTTCATATACAAGAAAGATTTGGACATGACTATTAACTTCTTAAGGGTGATTATGGTAGTCACCAAAGATGGTGTCAGGGAAAATAGAGTTGTGGTAAACATAAATGAATCTGGTGTGGATAGATATTTACAGGTGTCCTTAAATTTTCTCACATCAAGAACTAGACATATTGATTAACAAAGTAAATAGAGTAATTCATGAAGACACTCTCTTGCTGACTGAATTGAAGAATACTCAAATAGCTGCTTTTTCAGAAGCATATCTACAGCCAATCAAGGGAGTGGCATACATCTGTCCAACCACCAAACATTGCAAACATTTCCAAATTCCAAGCAATGTGTCATAGCAAGTAAGAAGCTGATGATGATCATTGGGACTGGTTTGAAGACTAAGAAGAACAAGATAGTTGAGGACATTGAAATGATAAAGATTTTGGGGAGATACTTAAGAATGCTGAAACTATGCTGCCTCAAACAAAAATCAACACTAAGGATGATTTGGATGATGATGGGCAGAAAAAAGATGATCAAAAAGTTTATAGCTCAAATCCAAGTCAATCCTCTAAGGCAGCTGGAAGCAGGGTGTATGAAAAGAGGAGAGGTCAAGATGACAAGAAGGGAGATGGAAAAAGAAACAGGAAGGAGGGAGAAGGGAGAAGGGGATTCTAAAAGAAAGGCGTCCAAGTACAACAAATCCAAACTCAAACTAATCAGACCCCTAAACTAAACACTCAAACATTCAACCACTTTTAACCACTAAACCCAAGTTTTTGTACAAGCCAACTGCAAATACCCTACTCAAAATACCAATCACATCTAGCCAATCCACCTTGGAAAAAATCACAAACCTACCCTCATGCAAGCCACCAATCAAGACTCACTATAAATCTGTTGGAAGAAAATCAAAGAAAACTACAAGTTACTAAGAGAGCTATCCGGAACTGTTTTAATCAAAATGATTTTCTACCTCTAAACCGGTGCATAACAGATGAGACTACTTTCAACAATTATCTGAAGAAATAGTCAGAGTTTGTGTTGAATCATTAAGAGATGTCAAATTTTCCTATCAAGATGGCTCCTTCACTCTACTTGGAAGGGAATTAATGGATACAATTTCAACCACAGAATTCAAGAGGATGATTAGCTTAATGAAGGATAAGAATACTAGTACAAGGGCATGGAGGGTTGTGATGTGTGTTTGGTTGAGAAGAAGGGATGATATAAGTGCAAAAAGAAAGGCTGAAAAGGAAGAAAGGGATAGGAAATATGCAGAAGAAATTGCTATATTTGAACAAAGATCAAATGAATTAAAGGCAAAGGGACTGAGCAGGGCTTCAAAGGATGGAGATCTTCTTAATATAAAATTGTCACTCGTTCAAGATTCTTGGTCAACTAACTATACAGCTACAGACTGGATGAATGGCTCAAGCTTGGTGGAAGCCTTAAGAGGGACTCAAATTATTGAAGAGCTAAATGTACTTGTAAATCTTAAAGACCTCATTAGGAAAGAGTAAGGCTATGAAAACTTCACCTAATTTCTGTACTGCTGAACAAATGTATTGACTTAATAAAAATGTGTAAATTGTAATTTTTGTCAATTTTTCATGTATTTGATTTTAGCTTGGGGTTAGTCTTGTTATCAGGCATGAATTTATGATAAGCAATCTTCTCACAAATTGAGGGAGATTGTTGTGCAAGATATGCCTATACAATAACAAGACTAATTCAAACTGACAGCCCTAAAATTCAGTTGTATTGGTAATTAAATTTGTATTCTGTATTGTATTACTTAAGTCTGTAAAATGGTTAAAAGATTAGACTGAAGTATTTTCTTGTAATCAATTCAAGCCTAAGGAATAAACTCTGGAAGAAGATCAAGACATATCATGTCTCAGAGAAATGATATTGAAGTTTGGAGTTGAATAAATCTGTTTTATGGAAAATATCCTAAGTCAAGATATTGACAAGTCACAGATCAATTCATATAGAAAAGTCATTCGAGAAGTCCAGAATGACTTATCGAGAAGTCCCGAATGGCTTATAGAGAAGTCTAAGAGATATCGATAAGGAAAATGAAGACATGAAGATTAGAGATATCGACAATCTATTTCTACATATCGAGAACTAAGAGATATCGACAAGTCAAAATGAAGACATGAAGATTGGAGATATCGACAAGTCAATTTCTCACATAGAGATCTCAGAGATATCGACGACTCAAAATGTATGTAGAGATCTCCGAGATATCGACAAGCCAGATCCACATGTAGAGATATCAGGACATATCGACAATTCAATTCAAGTGCAAGTATTACGAGACCTCGACAAGGTCAAGTATACCTATAGAGAACTCAGAGACCTCGATAAGTCATTATACTTATCGAGATGTCACTACTCTATAGATTAAACTGGAGATCTCGATATACTTTTCAAGTACAGAATGCAGACAAGTTAAAGATCCAATATTATCAATCAACAAACATTCAATTACTGAATTGAAAAGTCTACAAAAATAGCTTGAAGAGTACAAGATCAAGGGCAAATATTATCTGACAAAGAAAGGTCACATATCTATAAGATATGGAAAGATTTGTGTTAGGTCCTGAATTATCGTAGAAGGGGGGTTGAATACGATAATCACTAAATTAAAAATTCTTTCGAATCTTTAGCGGATAAAATATTTAGTGCTCGGTTAGTGGTTTCGTGTTCTTGAGAGGAATAGTGTTTGGTACGATAAAAATAAGGAACACAAGATATTCGGGGAAATATATATTCGTATATAAATCCTCGAGGGTGTTGCTACATTCCAGTAATAAATTAACCGGCTACAATCTAAGAACAACAAAGTTCCTAGCTACTACAAAGATTTACAAATCAAATCCTATACAATAATCTAGCTTTTGTTTGTCTAAGGATTTAATTACCGGGTACGATTATAATGCCCCTATAAATATACAAGAGTTAAATTGGGCATTATAACGTTACTCCGGTGAGAAGTTAAACGGATTATACAAAAATCTTGAGCTTCTCTGTAATCAATGCTGCCATTTTCACTTCTCTTTTAGGGAGAGAAGATGAACGAAAAATAATGAATGGCTGATTATCTTCTGTTGCAAAGTGCAGACTTTATACACAATAAAATTGTGTGGCTGAGAATTGAGGAGCTCTGTGTGGACGACAGCTTTTCTCTGTGGCGACAAAGGAGTGCAATCTTTGTTCTGTGGCGACAGGCTGATCCAGGAGAGAGGAGCTTGGTTGTGTGGCGACAAGTATACACCCACAACAAACAAACTGACTTGTACGTTTGTTTGATTTCTATTTGTTTTCTTATTTCGTTTTCCTTTATTTGTTTTGTTTTGTTTTTGTTTTTGTTTTTCTTTTCTCTTTTTCTTTTGTTTTCTTTTTCCTTTCTTTGTTTCTTTTTCTTTTTCTCTTTTCTTTTTTTTTATATTCTTTTTTATTTCTTTTTCTTTTTAAGTTTAAATTGTAATTAAATAATTTATAAAATAAACTTAAATATAACTTATATAAATAAACTAATTTAGATTATAAAATAACTTATTTAAAATTTATAAGATAAATCATTTTAAGTTTATTAAATAAATTATATTAAAGTCCATTAAATAATTTATTTAATTTAACAATTAACCTTTTAGCTTCGCCAGTCCCTCTGAGCTGTTTAGTTGTATACTCCGCGCACCCTTCTCATACTTTAACAGATAAACGTTCAATCCAAGCACGTTCCTCAACTTAACAATTCTTCTATAATAATACCCAGATTCCTTTCACGAGCTGTTGAACCTAGTGCAACTGATCTGGTTCTTAGACGACTAACCCCGATTCAGGTCTTCGTATTATAGCCTTGATTACATTGTTAAGCTTGCCTCAACTTTATTGCTTCGAACACTGACTGTCAATAAACAATTGTACTTTCACTGGAATCCTTTCTGTACTCTAGACAATGTCTTCATTAACCTCTGTCTATACCCTGTCTTAATTCTTCAGATTCCTATGCTTCGAACACTGTCTATCTTCAATCAATGCCAATACACTAAAATCTTCTGGTAGCACTTGTATACTGAATCTTCAACAATTCTGAAACCCTGAAAGTCTTTAACCTTTGTTCTTCACTGAGGCATGATCATATTAATGAACTTCTTTCAGTGACCTGTAGACAGACTTCAGGCCTTTCTTCTAATCTTCTGATTCTTTGTATTTGCCTTGTCTTCATTCTTCCTGATTTCTTATGTAGACGTAGTATTATTAACCTGTCATGTTCTAGTGTTGTTATTGTATTGAGTTATCACGTAACTGTTCATACAGCTACCAGTCTCACCAACAATCTCCCCCTATTTGATTGTTAAACCTAACAATCAATTAAATAGAGAGGATAACTCAACTAACAACTAGAAAAAGTAATGTACCAGAACTTGTAAATAATGCTACTGGTTTTCTGGATCAAGTACTGCTTTCCAGATTTCTTGAGTAACTGAAATGAAAGATGTTTGTGCTTCTAGCACTGAACTGATCTTCAAGTAGTTTCATCTTCATTTCCTTGGTTCTTCAAATCTCTGCCAGATAAAACTTCTCAGTCTTGAAGTAATCATCAGCAGCTTCTCTTGTACAACCACATTTCCTATTGAGAAGCGCATATCTCTCTTGCTTCTCCCCTATGAGAATCAACTGCTTAACGGAGATCACCTTCGTCTACCACCTCTCCCGTACAATAGGATCCGCAGATAAGAACTGATGGTACTCCCCTTTTGGAAAACAGCATCTCCCCCTTATAAAGAATAGTGATAAACCAAACCACTTCTTCTGATTACCAGGAAATCACCTTATGTTTACCACCTCTCCCGTACAATAGGATCCGTATTTACAAACAACAATGGTGTGGTGTAGTGTACATGTGCTTTACCTTTTTCCTCCTTCCTGCTATTTCTCCCCTCTTAGTTGAGGAATCCTCCAAACTATTATATAAGCTTTTATCTCCCCCTTAGAGAAGGAATGTATGTTGTTGTCTGAAGGAGTTCTCATATGTTATTGGTTGGAAAAGAAATAACAGGTCATAGTCTGATCAACCATGTCCCTTAAATACTGCAAGAATGACTTCACTGTTGATCATCATGTTCACCAATCTTCCCAACTCCTTATACCTCCCAAATGTGAGATCCCAAGTGTTACCATTTGTGAGCTCCCAAAGGTCCCGAAGTATTCTAATCCAATATGTAAATGTTAGGTTCCTAAGAGTTAAGTTCCATCATAAAAGAATCGAGACACGAAGTATCAAGAACCATGTTTAGGGATAGGGAATGGGATATGGTGTTTCTGTCTTTCTTCCTCACTGTGAGTGTGTGATTCTGTTTCGTGTACCTCACAAGTGTTTCACTCTTCTCTCCACTCGTGTTTACACTCATTCTCACAAGTGTATCACTCCTCTCATAGCTCCAAATCCAGTTTGTACCTGCAAGGAAAATCACCTTAGCCATCCTTAAGGAGGTCATAGGTGGTGCAATGGGAGTTCACAAATCCCATCCTTGTTAGACTCGTCAGATGAATCTGAGTCATAATCTACAAGTTGCTAGTTTCCCTTTTAGCGGTTCCAGATTTGAACTCTGGGAAGGTAAACAATGATCCAAAGAATTAGCATAAAGATCAAAGTTTCCTTCTAATGTTGTGAAGACATTTCCTTGTGACTCATCAGGTAATATCTGAATCATTGTCGACAAGTTGCCGGATCTGCACCTATGTCAGATCCACTATCCGCAGATGCATCCAGGTTTATTAGTCCCGGGGAGGTAGACACTGACCACTGACATATGGCTATTGGATCAGTAATCCTCTTCTAAACACCTGTAAAGGTAATTGGTCCATTAAAGAACCTTGAACAATCGATATGGCCGTAAAATGGTCGAAACTCTTGTTTTTCGTCAACTCATCCTTTGTGTGTGTAACCTTTCCTTGTGCATCAAGATTGTTTATGTTTGAGGTGGTGACACATACATCGGATACCCTGGCCGACAGACGAATTTCAATAGACGCACCCTGTTGAGAGGGATGAATCTAGTAACTGTTTTAGTGCCTTTTCAGCCATTACAATCTTTTTGAGAAGATGTATGGGAGCTAGCAGTTGTCCTTATTTTAAATACTATCATCTTTGTAGGAGACAGAGCTGCTGGGTTGACGTCAGAACCTTCCTTATGTGGTGCACTAAGGCACTTTTCTCCCTCACGCTCATTCATACTTCATTTTAGTGGTAAGAGAGTGTTGGTTGGTTCTGTTTCTGTGTTTTTCTTTATAGTCTGGGATAGAAGTTGTGGGTTTTCAACCTCATGACTATCAATGAAAGAATGTCATTGGAGGCTGAACCTGTATCACAGAGCATATGGCAATATAGAGATAAAATGCACTTAAGATCTATAATGAATGAAATTATGCATTTAATCTTTTGAGAGAATGATGTACAATAGTGATTTCAAAGATTTTAATGAAATAAGCAATCAGTAATGTAGAAAAGAAGTTTGATTTTCTCCTAAAACTGTTCGAGTGCACAAGTCTGTTTTATGCCTAAAAGAATAAATGATTTGATAAGACACAGACTGATGACCTAGCAGTATTAAGAAGAGAAAGAAAGATTTTGTCTTTCAATATGAATGAGTTTTTGTAAAAGCATTGATCACTTAGGGTAAAGTCTAAGCAATTCTCATTCATGTCAAAAGCTCCATAATCTATCTTTATAAAACTATTACCAACAACATTGTTTATTGATAAATAATCTTAATAAGACTGACTATGCTGCTAATTTCAAATTGTAGTGAATCTGTTAGATATAGCAACTATATAAATTCACTAGAACTTAAAATCTCACAATTATCTGCAACAAAATATTAACAATATATCATTGTCTGATACTTGTCAAGTACTTTCGATACCAATAATTATGTTGCATCCTATTTTAAATATTAAAATAAGATATCAATGAATTAAATACCAATTATCTATCAAAAAGACATCAGCATTCAATTTCATATATCGTACAATTGTTAACTCCTAACAACTGTAAAATCTCAAACAATATTGGTTCGATAAATAAAGCAACATTAACCAACATTGACTTGTTAGCAATCTTAGAAAAATATTCTAAGTTCCATATACTTTGATCCATTGAGTATTGCATCTATTATCAAAGTGTTTAGGAATTTGCAAATAAGTATAAAAATTATTCTAAGTGAACAACATATGGTTACTTCTAATAAAGCAAAATTCATTGACCATAGTTGTACTTCAAGAGATATTTTACACTTTTTATATTAGTATAAGTGACTGAGGATAACATTGATTACTTAGAGGAGTTCTAAGTAATGTCAAATACTAATACTTCACAATTAGTTCATAGTTAAACTCTTAACTAATATCAACTGATAAGTCAAAATTAGCACACAACTAATCATGCTATAATATGATTCTGATTTCAGTGAATTCTTGAGATATAACATTGCTAAATTCACTAAAACCAAAATCTCATAATTAACTTATAACACATAAGTTACAATCAATATACTAGATATCAATTGTTGACATTTAGTTATAATCAATCATGCTGCTTATTTATTTTAAGTTAGTTTGAATTATGGAGCAAATAAAATCATTGAATTGCTTCAATTTCCATAATCCAAACTACCCAAAATAAATATAATAAATAAATACTAAATATCTATGAGTTAGATACTAGCACTTAAATATTTCATAATTATCCTTGAATAATCACCAATAGGATATATGACTTATATACATGGCAATCACTCTTGGATAATTAGTAATTTTAGAAATACTTTCTAAGCATATAAAATATTGAGAGTTTTATACACATAACTTAGAAAATACTTCAACTTTCAATTAGTGATTTTAGAAATAAGCATTGATTACTTAGAACAAAAATTCTAAATAATATCACTAATACTAAAAGTATCACAATTATACAGATACAAATAACTATGTTGCATATTATTTTAATATAATTTAATTATGAGACTGATATAGAATGGAATTGTCTACAGTCATAATTTAAATCAATTAAAATAATAGTTCAAACTTAATGCTATAATACTTAACTACCAAAATGTATATGATTGTAATCATGATAATCAAGATAGTAGCACTAAGTACGAGGTACTGGATTACTGATAAATTCACAAATCCTTTAAATATTGAAGATTTAATACTTGTGACTCTATATAAAGAATTCCTTACAGATTGAGATTCCAACTAATGTGCAATGAATGATATCCCACACTTATAAACCAGTCTTGAAAAATTAGCTTTAACAAGTGATTTGGTATATGTTTTCTGCAAGTAACTTTTTAGACTTAAAGACATGCTCTCATAAAGTAATGATACCTGGTGTGAAGATGCCTTGTCATAGAGTGTTCCACAGAGTTTTTGGATTTGAAGTTGTTTTTATCATAATAGAAATCAATCTTCTTCCACGAAGTTGACAGCTTCCTGAGATGCTTCTCCTGTCACTTAGGTTGACAGCTTCAGAGATGCGTCTCCTGTCTTTCTTTTACCTACCTGCGTAATCTATATCTATATAGCCCAACATGGTTTAATATAATATCTTTAGGGTACTTTACTCCAGAGTGATATTCCCTTAAAGATATCTACTAAATCCTTGTTAATAGCTATAAGATTGGATTCTCCTAGGACCCTTGGAACCCTTGCACTTTGGCATCTTTGGGAGAACATTACATGTTCTCTATTAGTAATTTGAGCTAAAAAAGAGTGAGCTCGTCATACCTCTATAGCTTGTCATTATACCTGAGTTGCACTGATCAAACTTAGTGGTTTCTGTTGGTAAGTAGTCTTGGCATGTTCAGAAGTCTTCCAAATTTTGTAGCTTCAAAAGATCCTTAACTTACTTGTATTTCCATCATCTTTTTGGTTTACTTGTGCTCCTAAATAATTGTTCTTTTGGCTTGCTTGAGCTCCTAAAAGAATTATTCTAATGGCTTGCTTAAGTAATCCAAAAAGAATTGCCAACCTTTCCAACATGCTCCTCCATACCTACTCTGCAATTACTTAGCAAATAATCTTGCACAAGTTTTTGTTAGTAGACCAACTATAACATTATCATTATAGCATTGCACATATAAAACATAGTTTGTTCCTACTGATAAGAGAGTTATTAGTATAACGACTCTACTAGTTTATATTAAACTTGTAACTTCGGTTAGAGTGCCATACCATGTCCTTGACAATTGCTTGAGCAGTATACTAGTTCATACCGACCTGAAGTGAGCTTGTGAAGAAGAGATATACAGAGTCCAATGATCTGCTGTTTTGCAAAGTCCATGAACTATTGTGCATTGACTACTTCCTTTGACTCACCACCAAGAGTGCACTTGTACCACATCTACTAGAGTCCAATTCCAAGTGTAATATTGCATCAGGTGCCTAATATGTCATAATATCCTCAAGTCTCGTCGTTGGTGCTATCTGTTAGATACTGGCTTCCTGATAATAACCTAGCATCCTAGTTGGCCTTGTCCCTCGTAACAATGTCATTGTCATCCAATTTGACTTGTGGTTATCCTTGGTACCAACTAAAATATTGTCATTTGGTTTGGATACCAGTTTCCCTACAATCTGCTTGCTGACTGATTGAGTTCATCTTGCTTTACAATCACCCAATCAATCTGGATCTATCAGAGCTTCTATAACTTTCTTAGTTTTCTCGTCAGATAGAAAACTAGACAAATAATCATGTAAACTCAGTAGGCCCTACTAATCATTACTCTACCATCTGATCACTTAAGAACTAGACTCTGGGAATAACATTAATATCCAACCCTTTGCTCAGCAGATATGTTCTTGCAGTGTCCTCTTGATTTTCAATATGGTGTTGTATATGACTAGTTGATCCTTCTTTTGCTCCCCTAAGCTGTTGCTGGATTTCCTGAAAATCCTTACCCTTGCTATATGGCTTCATTGAAATAATGAGTTTTTGTTATACACTGCCATTCCCACTGTTTGGCTATGGATCATCAATACCATCAATTTCTCCTTTAACAGCTTGGAGCATTGAGTTGTTGAACTGGTGCCCTTAGACTTTTAATCATCTTCTGTTGATCAACCATAAATGCCCTGTAGGTTGTAGACTCCACTGAGTAGCCATGGAAAATATCCTAATGTAGAACATTCTCTCCAAACACTTGAGGTTATCCGGTGTTTGCTTATGTTGGCCATTAACTCAGTAGTGGTCTCATGTATACATCTTGATCAAGGCTTGATCTAACTTATTGCAAACTGTATTGACTGCTCCAGCCCTTTGGTATTTAGAAGTCCTTGATTAGCTTTGATATTCGCCTTGTAGCTTAATCAGTCTGGTTCTTCCTTTGTACCACTCCATTATGACACGGAGCTCCAAGTGTTGAATATGTCTCAAAATATTTTGATATTACAGATATTAATCAGAACTGCTTCTTGAATTCAGTCCCATTATCTGATCACCAGATCATTTCTTCTACAGTTTGCTTCCCGCTTGATCTTCTTGTTGTGATCAATCACCATATGTGATGTTTATCTTGATAATGCACGAATCAACAACTTTGTTTAATAAGAGTAGTCAACCACCATCACAAAGGTATATCTTTGCTTTGATGTGATATTTTCTTTGACTTCTCTTTCTTACATGCCTCACATTTAACATTTTCTGAATTTATATGAGGCAGTCCTCTCACTAAACCCTTTTATAAAAGAGTTCCTTGTGTTGATGTTCAAGGGTGAGAGCTTCTAATGCCATAACTAAACTCTTATGAGATGAAGCTTTACAGTAGAAACCATTGACTTCACCTTTCCTGATAGTCTAGCCACGAGCATATCCTTTCCTTACTCTAAAGAGAGCAAGCTTCTCAATCTTCCTGCTTCAGACGAGACACTAATCCTTCATTGAATTGACATTTTGTCCTTTGATACAGAACTGTCTGATAAGAAGATTTGTGCCTTGATTCTCCAGCAAGAAGTTGCTTCAATTGTTATCAGTGACTCCAATTATCAGTTGTTATCAGTGATAGCAATTGTGAATCCCTGATGACATCCCTTTTCTGCATATCTTGTCCCGTAATGAAAACCTTTGTTGTCATCTCCAAAGATTACTGACGGAATAGCTTTTGTTAATCACATTTGATTGTGAGGCTCTTTCTTTGATCATATTCCTTGAGTATGAATTACCAGGAATACATATGAATCAATTAACCTGTTATGTCCTGCACTCACAAATGGATTAACAGTTCTTGTACCCAACTTATCAGTTTGGGTCCAGATGGATTTGAGATATTATTATAACAGAGATAACAACAGCTGCAACCTTATCATGCTAATTCTTGTCTTTGACTGACATTTTCTCTATTTTAATACCCTTGACAGATTGTCTCTAGGCTAGGGGAAAAATGGTTCCAACCTTACATAAGGAGGACTAGCAGTTGCCCTATTGTAATCCTAACATGCTTCTTCTATAATTAATGCAACTACTAAGAGATGCATACATGGCATAGAAATAACAAGCATTGAAATAGGAGTACATGGCATACATTCAGAAACATTACGCATAAGAATTAAGCAAGACAGGCATGATATGTTACAAACAGAATTAAACAAATAAATCACTAATTCTATCTAGACCAATCTGTTGATGTATCTCATCTAGCTATCTCAATCCAATTATAAATTAATACATCTAACAAACAATTCAATCAAATGAATATTCATATAGTAATAGGATACAGAGAGTAAGCATTAACAAAGGTCTTATATGCTGGAAAATATTTACCTCACTAAAGCAATTAAATCATGTTCAACAAATATTCAACCAATTATTTAAGATCATCTAATGTTACTGCACAAGTTAAACATCAAATCCTAGTTCCCAGAAAATAATCTAGTGAACTAGTTCAGCATTATCTATGTGTGATGTTGTCATGCTTGTGTGAGTATTAAACATTTAAACACTAAGATCTTATCATGTATTGAATATTGAGGACAAAACATTGCAGTGGTTCAAGAAATTGAAACCTGAGATATGTGAGTTGGATCATCTTCACAGTTTGCTATGAAAGCAAGATTTTCATGATTCTCGTCATCTGATCCATCCCAATCTTTCCCGTGCACTATAAGTTTGATTGGCTAGCTCCCTAAGAAAACATTCCATCTTTGTCTCAACTCTTTCAACTGAATCCCTACTTATCCTTGTTTGTCAAGCTTCCTGTTCTGTTGTAGCAAAACCCCCTGATAGTTACTTGACACATTTTGCTTGTCAAACTGTAGCTATCAAATCTTGTTTATGTCCCGTTCTCAGTCTTGTGATCACCCCTTGAACTGATCTGTAAGAATCTCTGCTTCAGAATAGATATGGTTGATCCTTAGATATAAGCTTATGTATTCCTTGTGAATCTGATACGACCAAACTTCCCTGACATGTGAAACACTGCCCTGACGTCCAGTCCCTCAAGTACTTCTACATGAGCTTCTTCTGATTCAGCTATCAGTAACTCTTACATTCTATCCCGAGGTTCCAATTTTAATGCATGTAACTGAGATACATTCATTCAGAAACATTACACATAAGAATTAAGCAATATAGGCATGATATGGAACAAACAGAATTAACAAGTATATCACAAATTCTATCTAGTCAAATCCTGTTGATAAATCTCATCTAGCTATCTCAATCCAATTATAAATTGATATCTTAACAAACAATCAAGATCAAATGAATAAATCACATTATATTAGGATACAAGAGATAAGCATTGACAAAGGTCTTAAGTGCTGGAAAACATATATCTTACTAAAGCAATTAATCATGTTCAACAAATATTCAAACACATATTAAGATCCTCTAAAGTAACATGCACAAGTTAAACATCAATCCTAGTTACCAGAAAGATAATCTAGTGAACTAGTTCAGCATTATCTATGTGTGATGCTCTCATGATTGTGCGAGTGTTAAATATTTAAACACTAAGATCTTATCATGCATTGAATATTGAAAACAAAATATTGTAGTGGTTCAAGAAATTGATTACTGAGATATGTGAGTTGGATCATCTTTAGAGATTGCTATGAAAGCAAGATATTCATGATTCTCGTCATCCGATCCATCCCAACTCTTTCCCGTGCACTATAAGTTTTGACTGGCTGTTTCCCTAAGAAAACATTCCACCTTTATCTCAACTCTTCAACTGAATCTCTACTCATCCTTGTTTGTCAAGCTTCTTGTTCTGTTGTAGCAAAACCCCTGATAGTTACTTGACACATATTGCTTGTCAAACCTGTAGCTATCAAATCTTGTTTATGTCCCAATCTCAGTCTTGTAATCACCCTTTGAACTGAATCGGTAAGAATCTCTGCTTCGGAATAGATAGGCTTGATCCTTGGATATGGCTTATATACTCCTTATGAATCTGATGTGACTAAAGTTCCTTAACAAGTGAAACACTGTCCTGACGTCCAGTCCCTCAAGTACTTCTACCTGAGCTTCTTCTGATTCAGCTATCAGTAACTCTTACATTATGTCCAGAGGTTCCAACTTTACTGCCTATAACTGAGATATTTGTATGTCCCCACTATTCTCTCTGACCTCCACAATTCCTTCCTGTATGATCTCATTGATTCCCGGATGAATATAGCATTGGTACAAACCACTATGTGACTGTACAATCTGGAATCATAGAGTTGTCTTAAAATCTTCGAGAAAAGCTGTACCCGTAGAAATTAAACCATTATCTTCAATTTCCGTATTCGTGAATTTTCCGTCTGAATAGCACATGGTCTTCGTTTTCTTGGAAAGATTAAAATCCACTTTAAAACCCGGAGAAATCCTGAGTCTACCAATCCTTGAGTACCCTTAATTTAATATTTAAGAGAAATTTAAATTTCCAATTTTTAATTTTCTTAGAAAATAAATTAATCAAAAATAAATTATTACGAGAAAATTAATTTTCAAGAATTTCGAATTTTCTTAAAAATAAAATCAAACGTAAATTATTATTTAAGAAAAATTTAAATTTAAGAATTTTAAATTTTATGGAAAAATAAATAAATCAGAAGTAATTAATTAAGGGGCTGCAGAATTTGTTAAGTGCTACCTCCTCTGGCGACCGTGTCTATGGCGATCAGGAGGAAAAAAAAAATCTGTGCGCCGTCTTTTTTGTGGCGACTCCTGACTTCTATGGAGACCTTGGGTTGTTTACAGTATCCTGCCTTAGCTTCCAAAACCAGTTAGCCTGTGGCGACTGCTATTATTTGGGCGCCGTTTATTTTTTATTTGTATGGCAACTACAAAAATTAAACAGGAGGCAAAGACCGGCTGTTGCGACGAGTAAATAATCAGGAAGCCTGCGTGCGTCTATGGCGACTACATGTTGGTATAGCTATGGCGACCTTGACATGCACTAGTTAACTCGTGCGTGGCTACACCACCCTAGCACATTTGCTGAGTTCTACTGTTTTGCGTGTGATGTACCAGGACGCTTGACTAGGCGCGTGTAGTGTAAATCGAAGGTGCCAATTGAATACCTCAGCTGCTTTCTTTTTGGTTTTTATTTTCGCGCAAGTAGCTGCCACATTATTTGCACAAGTACTTGGACAAATATGTTAACCTAACCCGAAACTCCTTAAATACTCAAGAAATGGCACTCTTTTGTTCCCAAATCTGGCAGCCACTAAATCCGAAAAATAATTAATTTAAAAACGTTTATTACTAAAATTAAATAGTAAATTAACTTAGTAAATTTATAAATAAATAAATTTAAATAAGTTATGCAATAAACTATTTAAATTATAAAATAAATTCTCTAAATCAAATTACCAAAATAATTTGTGTAAATGAAAAGTTAATAAAATAAATCCGTTAGGATCCTGATTTGTGATCAATCGGTAAGCTTGATACCAATTGTTAGGTCCCGAATTATCGTATAATAAGGGGTTGACATATGATAAACCCTAAATTAAAAATTCTTTCGAATCTTAGCGGATATAATATTTTAGTGCTCGGTAGTGGGTTTTGTGTTCTTGAGTTGAATAGTGGTTTGGGACGATAAAAACAAGGAACACAAGATATCGGGGAATATATATTCCTATATAAATCTCCGAGGGTTTGCTACACTCCGGTAAATTAAATTAACCGGTTACAATCTAAGAACAATAAAGTTCCTAGCTACTACAAAGATTTACAAATCAAATCCTATACAATTATCTAACTTTTATTTGTACTAGGATTTAAATTACCGGGTAACGATTATAATGCCCCTATGAATATACAAGGTTAAATCGGGCATTATAACATTAATCCGGTGAGAAGTTTAAACGGATATACAAAAAGCTTGAGCTTCTCTGTAAATCAATGCTGCCATTTCACTCTCTCTTAGGAGAGAAGAAGAACAGAAAAATGAATGGCTCCTTTCTTCTGCTGCAAAGTGTAGACTTTACCAATAACATGTGTGGCTGAGGAGAGGGGAGTGCTCTGTTGCGACGGGTTCTGTGTGGCGACTATCCTGTGATGCTCTGTGGTGACAAGGGGGTCACTTATTTATTTATTTTGTATGGCGACAAGGGGGAGGGGGAATCTCTCTATGGCGACAAGTTATTTAACCAGTACATGTATATGTACTTGGTTAATCAAAACCAACCTATACAATTTTGTTTCCTTTGATTATTTTTTCTTTTTCTTTTCTTTATTTATTTTTGTTTTGTTTCTTTTTCCTTTTTTTTGTTTTTTTCTTTCTTTCTTTTTGTATTTTCCTTTTTTTGTTTCTTTTTGCTTATTTTTTTTGTTTTCTTTTCTTTTTAAGTTTAATTTGTAACTAAATTAATTTATAAAATAAACTTAAATATAACTTATATAAATAAACTAATTTAGATTTATAAAATAACTTATTTAAAGTTTATAAGATAAATCAATTTAAGTTTATTAAATAAATTATTTTAAAGTCCATTAAATAAATTTATTAATTTTAACAATTAAACTTTGAGCTTCGCCAGTCCCCTGAGTTGTTTAGCTGTAAACCCCGCGCACCTCTTCTCGTACTTTAACATATAAATGTTCAATCCAAGTACGTTCCTCAACTTAACAATTCTTCTAAAAATAATACCCAGATTCCTTTCAAAAGCTGTTGACGCCTAGTGCACTGGTCTGGTTCACAGACGACTAACCCCGATTCAGGTTTCTGTATTATGGCCTTGATTAAATTGTTAAGCTGGCCTCAACTTTATTGCTTCAGACACTGATGTCAATAAACAACTGTTCTTTTACTTGAATCCTTTCTGATACTTTAGACAACATCTTCATTAACCTCTATCTATACCCTGTCTTCAATTCTTCATATTCCAATGCTTCGAACACTGTCTATCTTCAATCAATGCCAATACACTGAAATCTTCCGGTAGCACTTGTATACTGAATCTTCAACATTTCTGAAACCCTGAAAGTCTTTAGCCTTTGTTCTTCACTGAGGCATGATCATATTAATGACTTCTTTCAGTGACCTGTAGACAGACTTTAGGCCTTCTTCTAATCTTCTGATTCTTTGTATTTGCCTTGTCTTCATTCTTCCTGATTTCTTGTGTAGACGTAGTATTATTAACATGTCATGTTCTAGTGTTGTTATCGTGTTGAGTTATAACGTACTGTTCATACAGCTACGTAGTCTCACCAACATTGACATTTGCTACTATTATCTTCTCCAAAAAGTTGTCAACCTTTACTATTACCACTCTTAAGAAATTGATGTTGTTGGCCAAAGCTCTATTTTAAGTGATAGTTGTTGGCGAGAGAGACTCTTAGAACTGCCGGTAGTTCATTGAATTCTTTATCTTGACAGGGTCTTACTGCAGCTTCTAGAGCCTTCCTTTACTAACATCTTGAGAGAGTTTTAATTGTATAGAACTTTGACTGGAGTGAGTATTAGGTTTTCCAGCCTCTTGAGATTGTTAAAATTTACCAGCTTCTTTGGAATGTTGAATCCTAACTTCTATCTCCCCCTCAGTCTTATTGGCAGACAGGAGTAGTAGATTTGGAATTTCTGGCCTCACAGCTTCATGAAGAGCAGGAAAGGAACATTCAAGGCAACCCATGATAGCTCCCAAAGAAACTGAATTCTGCTTTGAAGGTTTGTGGGAGTCTACAGGGTCCTGATGTCATTATGTTGACTATGCACTAGAAGTGAGAGCATTGACCTAAGCTATGAGTGAGTCCATTGGAGACTTGGAGATTGAAACTTGCTGTTGTAGAGATTGAATATGGAGATTTGTTGATGTAGAAGAAGGTTGTTGGAAACTTGAAGAGATAGGAGCACCAAAAGTTGCTTGAACTGTCTCCTTCATCCCTTGCATTAAAAGAGCAGATGGTTCATATCTATCTTGATGAAGTTGATCCAGTTTGAGCCTTGTGTCATTGTTACTTGAAATGTGATTCTGACAACTTCATGCAAAGCTACAAATGATTGTTTCAGTTTTTTGATGTTTTGCTCCATGCTGGACATATCAAACCTTGCCATTTGATCAATAAATTTCTAAAATTTATTCTTGATCTCAACTTGAGATTGCACAAGATCATCTAGCTTGTCTTTCACTAATCTTTAAATTTTGTCTCGATGACTGTTCAGAGTTTGTTGCAATGTTTTACCAATATGGTGAAAATCTTTAAGCTGTGCCTTGTAGACCTCTGTAATAGCATCATAAACTTCCCGGGGACTGAGAGTTTTAGCATTACTTCCCAAGATAGTTACATACTCCTCTCTAAACCTAGCCAAAACCTCATCCATCTCTAGACTGAACTCTTTGTCTAACCAAGCATCCACATTGCCATTTTGTTCAGCTTCATTGAAATTTTATGTTGTTGTCTTCAACATCTATTTTATAAGACAATAAATTGCTTGATAATCCTGAATGGACATGTCTGTTGTAAGAAGCTGTTGTGTGATGTTGTGTGATGTTGCAATTATGGTTGTGACGGTGTATTGTTCACCAATAGTGGGAACCTCCAATTGAATTGGAGGGGATTTGACCAGGTTACTGTCATGTACCATGGCCTCAAACCCTTGCTCTTCTTGCAGAAAGCTGACATTTGAATGTGCCTGACTGGCCTCCCCTATAACAGGCTCATTGGCAATTGGACTCCTAGCTTCGATTGTTAAGGCAATTTCAGCTAGGGTTTTGTAGGCAGTTGTCCCTATATGAGGAACCTCCAATTGAATTAGAGAGGATTTAGATAACTCCCCCTCAGGAGTACTACCCTCAAACCCATCAATCTATGAAGATTGTTTAGCACATGAAGTTCTTGAGAAACTACCATGGGGTCTTCAGTAAAAACTGATGAAACCCTTGTGTTTGTGTTTGTGTCATCAAGGTCTGCCCCAGAGTGTAGCCTCTCACCACCTAATGTGGTTCAGGTGGTGAGCATAGTTTCATGAACCATGTCACTTAATTTTGACAACACTTGAGAATTAGATTCAAGGTTTCGTTGTATGAAGAAGAAATTTTGGATATAAGATTAGTAATTTCAGGATTGAGTGTTGACAGCCCCCCTGAATAGAAGAGGGAGCTTCAAAAGGTGTGTTCTCTGTCTGTGTGCCATCCTTATTCCTCCTTTCATACACTTGAATATGCTCAAGTGTTGGTGCAGGCTCTTTACAAGGTGCACTAGGGTGAGTGCTCTTTTCAATAGAGACACCCTGTTGAGAGGATGCCCCTAGAGTCTGTTGAATGCCCACTTTTGTAAGTACATCCTTTTAGGAGGATGCAGAGGTAGCCAAACGAGTGGTCAGATCAGATTCCTTTGCCTTCTTTGGTTTCTTGACCAGGTTGGACTTTATTGGAATTTGATCCTCACCACTCTCATTTATCACAGTTAGGGTTGCATGCTTTCTCTTCTTTCTAATCACTTCACCCTTTTGAGAGGATAAAATGGTTAGTTTCCTATCTTCTAATGGTAATGAAGAAATGGTTTTAGTTTGGGAAGGCCCCTGTTGGTATTCCTGTGTTTGTTCTTCTACAGGGACATGAGCCATAACTGTACTAGATTGAACAGTTGATCTCATGTCAGGAATTGGGTAAGGGTAAGTCTTGAATCTCCCCAACATAAATGGAGTGATTCTAAGACTTACAGGTACCTTGCTTATACAGAGTGAGCCAAATAGAATTTTGAACACTTGTTTACAATTTCCTATTTTTGTCCTTTCTATACCATTAAGTAAATGAATGTCTTACACTTTATGATTTAAAGCAGACTTGATAAACCTAGGCAGAAAGATTTCCTTACCTCTTGATGCCAAAGGCATTGTGAGCCCGGTGCTGAGTTCCTCCATAATTAAAACTCCTACATTGAGGTACCTGTTGTAAGCCATGGAGAACACCAGCTTCTGAACAACACTTGAAATTTTGTCATACCCTATCTTTCTACAGTGAAGGCCCTCACAATTGAGTCAAAAAGGAAAGACCATTCCCTTCTCAAATACTTCTTGTTCAGGCTTGCTAAGTTGATCCTCTCACTGTAGTTAATGAAGTCCATGAACTCGGCTAGCTCATCTTGAGTTGGAACCTCCGCCATATTGTCAGTAGGGATGCCCAAACCATATTGACATCATCTCAGAAAACTCCACATGTTGGCCTTGAATGGAGCAGTTAATAACCATAGATACAGCTTGGTTCTCATGCACCACTGTTCTCCACCACAGTCGGTTCCAGAAATCACGGGGAACATCTAAATAACAGTATGGGATTTGCAGTTAGAGCACCTACAAAGTATGTCTCAGAAAGGAACTTCACAAAGCTCTTGAAGCTATCAAGAGCTTGGTTTGCATCTGTAAATGCAAGATAGTTGGTGCCCTCTTTTGGGATGAAAGCTCTAACTGTGTTTGATGCCATTTTAAGAGTTTGAATTTGAGTGGGTAAGAAAAATTAGAGAGAAATAACTTGAAATGAGAGAAAATAATTGGATTTGGAGAAATTAGGTCACTTAGAGATCTCGAAGGCGTAAAGAGGTGTATGTCTAGATGTCTGAGTGTTTATAGTAAAAGGTAAATGACTTATCGAGAACTCAAAATAAATGTTTGGAATTAACTTATCAAGAAGTCTTATTGAGAGAATAGATACACATCGATATGTCACTTTCCCGACTCTTAACGAGAACTAGAAAATGACTTATCGAGATGTCAAATAAATACCCAGTTTGTTCTGAATGGACTGAATTTTCCCAATTTTTATCTGAGTAAATCAAAATAAAATCAGAATGATTTTATCAAAAGTATTTTACCAAAATAATTTATTAAATTAAATTATCTCAGTTCTAAGTTGTTGATAAGTCTAAATTTATAACTGTAGAGAGCTCTGTGAATTATCACTTATTGAGATCTCTACAATGACTTATCGATAAGTCATTGTAATGCTTTTCGAGAAGTCCTTTGAGAAGTCAGAAAAATGACTTATCGAGAACTCACTCGAGAAGTCTCAAAATGACTTGTCTAGAAGTCAGTCAGACTTATCGAGAACTCGGTTTCTATATACTTTTGTTCTTTTTGATTCTGTCTTATGCTAATTTCATATATTGAAATTGTAAATTAACATTTAGACAGTTTTCTCATAATTGAAAAATTCCAAGCTAAATTTTGAATTTTGAGAAGTTAATTTATAGAGATTTTTGAAATATTCATAACTTATATTCCAGTTAATTTCCAATTAAATAAAATTAATTTTGATTGATAAGAAATCAATATGCTGCCAAACATTAGCTGAATTCTTGCTTTTAGGATGAAGAATTTAGCATTCCAATTTCACCTACAAGTCTAGTGAAAGTAGCTTCATCCAAAGGTTTAGTAAAAAAATAAGTTATTTGTTTTTCTGTTGGAATAAAAATGAGCTCAATGGTATCATTTGTAGCATGTTCTCTAATAAAATGATACCTTACATCAATGTGCTTTTGTCTAGAATGATTAACTAGATTAGCCACTATAGATATAGCACTAGTATTGTCACACATAATTGGAAATTTGTGTAACACTAGGCCATCGTCCATTAGCTGATTTCTAATCCAGAGCACTTGAGCACAGCAACTTCCAACAGCTATGTATTCAGCCTCAGCTATGGAAGTTAACACAAATTGTTGTTTCTTGTTATACTAGGTTACAAGTCTTTGTCCAAGAAATTGACAGCTTCCACTAGTGTTCTTTCTGTCAACCCTGCATCCAGCAAAATCCGCATCTGTGTATCCAACAACTTCAAATCCTGTTCCCTTAGGATATCATAATCCCAAGTTTGGAGTCCCCTTTAAGTATCTGGAAACTCTCTTCACAGTCATCAAATGTGATTTTTTTTTGGATTGGCTTGAAATCTTGCACACAGACATGTTGCAAATATAATTTCTGGTCTACTAGCAGTCAAATACATCAAATATCCAATTATTCTTCTATAACCTAAATTGTCTACATTTTTTCCTTTCTTATCTTCATCCAACTTTGTAGCTGTAGATATATGTGTTGATGCAGGTGAACAATCACCCATACCAAACTTTTTCAATAAATCTTTAACATACTTGGTTTGGCTGATGAAGATTCTATCACTTCTTTGACTGACTTGAAGTCCAAGAAAGTAATTTAACTCTCCCATCATACTCATTTCATATTCACTCTTCATGAATTTTGAGAATCTTTGACATAGCTTTTCATTAGTAGAACCAAAAATGATATCATCCACATAGATCTGAACTAGGATCATATCACCACCATGATGCTAGTAAACGAGAGTCTTATCAATAGTTCCTCTAGTGAATCCATGTGTAAGAAAAAATTCTAACACTGTGTTATACCATGCTCTAGGTGTTTGCTTTAGTTCATAGAGAGCCTTTAGAAGTTGGTAGAAAAAATCTAGAAATTCAGGATCTTCAAAGCCAGGTGGCTGTTGCACATAAACTTCTTCTTCTAGCTCACCATTTAGGAATCTATTATTTACATCCATTTGATACACTTTAAAGTTTGAGTGTACAGCAAATGCAAGAAAGATTCTTATTGCTTCAAGTCTTGCAACTGAATCAAAAGTTTCATTATAATCAATTCCTTCTTCCTGTAAGTAGCCTTTTGCAACCAACCTTGCTTTGTGTCTTATTACAATCTCATTTTCATCCATTTTATTCCTGAATACCCACTTTGTTCCAATTACACTTCTGTTCTTTGGTGCAGGTACTAACTTCCAAACTTTGTTTTTTTAAACTGATTTAGCTCCTCTTGCATAACAGATATCCAATTAGGATCAAGTAAAGCTTACTCAGTTTTCTTAGGCTCAACTTGTGAAAAAAAACATGCATGTAGACCTTCATTAACAGTTGCACTTCTAGTCCCCACTCCAACATTTCGATCACCAATAATTTGCTTCTCTTATGTAACTCCTATCCATTTCCTAGTGTGAGTTTGTTGACTTGAATTTTATGTATCTTCTTCACCATTGGCATGACTTGCAGAACTTTCTTCTCTTTCTCCCCCTGGGTTTGTGCTATCAAATTCAGGTGTTTGAGATGAGCTTCCATTCTCATGATTTACTTGTCCAGTTGACTCTTTATTCATTCTGTTGCATGTGTTGACTTCAACTTCATCTTCAGAGTCACTATCAATATTGAGATTTTCAAATTTAAGGGCCTTAGCTTCATTATCATCAAGGAATTCTAGGCTTGGACACTTGTCATCATCAAAAGTCACATATGTGATTTCCATAATTTTCTTTTGTTCAAGCACATAGACTTTGTAGGCAGTTCTCTCCAATAAACATCCCAAAAAAATTGCTTCAGAAACCTTAGAGTCAAAATTTTCCACATATTTAGAGTTGTCTTTTAGAACATAGCACTTGCTTTCAAACACATGCAGATGCTTCACAGTAGGCTTCCTTTTTGATAAGATTGAGTAGGGTGGTTTTCCAAGTTTCTTGTTAATAAGATATTTGTTTTGAGTATAGCATGCAGTGTTGACAGCTTCTTCCTAAAAACTTGTTGATAATTTGGCATCTTGCAGCATTGTTCTAAAAGCCTCTACTAGTGTTCTATTCTTTTTCTCAACTACCCCATTTTGCTGAGGTATTCTAGTAGCCGAGAATTCTCTAACAATGCCCTTGTCTTTGTAGAATTCAGTTAAAGTTGTATTTCTGAATTATGTGCCATTGTCATTCCTGAATCTCTTCACACAATTCTGATCTTCAGCCTTCTTCTCAATCTTCTTGATATTTTTAATTATGATGTGTAGAGTTTCATCCTTAGAATGCATAAATTCTACCCATGTGTACCTTGAGTATTAATCCCCATCACAAGTGCATATTTCTTTCTTGAAATTGATAAGACATTAACTAGTCCAAATAAGTCCATGTGAATAAGTTGCAAATGTGTACTTATGGAATTCACAGTTTTACTCTTATGACTTGACTTCTTCATTTTTCCTTTTTGACAAGCCTCGCAGACTTTATTTTGAGAAAACTCCAAGTTTGGCATGTCTCTCACTAATTTCTTTTTCATCAGGGTATTGATTGCTTTGTAATTCAGGTGAGAGAGATTTTTATGCCATAGCTTGCTTTGCTCAGCAGATGCCTTGGTATAGAAGCAACATATTCCATCCTCATTTTCTGAGTTTAAATCTGCAACAAAAAAGCTTCCCTTTCTTGCTCCTTTCAAAGCAATTTCACAAGTCTTTTTGCTAATTATTGAACAATCTTCTTTGTCAAATGAAACATTGAATCCTCTATCTGTGAATTGATTGACACTCAGGAGATTCACTTGTAAACCAACCACCAGTGCTACATCTTCAATGACAATATTTCCAGAAACTAAATTGCCATATCTCATCACGAATCCTTTGTTGTTGTCTCCAAAAGTCACTAATGGGCCATACATCTCCTCAATTTATGATAGTAGGGCCTTATCACCTATCATATGTCTTGAGCATCAACTATCGATGATCCATATGACCTTTTTCACTTTGCCCTGCACACAATGAGGATTAAGTGTGTTTCTCTTCACTGAAATTGACTTCACATGCCTTGAATAAAGGTGAATCAACTTTTTTCAACATAGCTGGGACATCTTCATTTATAGTTGCTATGCCCTTGTCACCTTCATTCTTTTTCTTATTATTTAAGGCATCATAGTCAATGCTAATGGGTATATTAGCACATGGCTTGCTCTTCTCATGGTACTGACTAATTAACTGAGAAGCATTCTTGAAAGACTTTAACTTGACTTCATCCTTTTCTATCTTTTCCCTCAACACAGCTTCTATTTCACTAGCACACTTCATCTTGTTCTTCAAATATTCATTTTCCTGATTGACAGTTTTAAGCTCAACAAGCTGCAGTTCTAAATTTTATTTCTCAATCTCAAGCTCATCATTTATCTTTGACAGCCTACTCACTTCCTCAGTAGCTGCCACCATGCTTGTGTGGATATGAAATATCTCTACACTCATCTTTTCAATAGTTTCTTTATATTGGCTTATATTTAAATCAATGGTAGTTAGAGTTTGTGCCTCTGATTTTGATGAGGATGATTCTCCTTGCCCAACAGTCATTAATGCATAGTTTCCAAACTCTTCATTCTTATTTTCATCATCAGTATCATCCCAACTTTTGTCTTCTGTATTGTAAGCTTTTTCAGAATGTTTCTTCAAGAGAGATTCATACTTTGACTCTAATTCCAAACATGCCTTGTCCTTCTTCACCTTCGTGGACTTCCTGCACTCAGTAGCAAAGTGACCCAACTCATCACAGTTGAAACACCTTATCTTTGACCTGTCAATAGATCCAGTTTTGTAGCCGCCTTTGCTAGCTGAGTTATACTGAGCGTTTGATTTCCAATTGTTGTTGTTTGAAGACTGTCCCTTGTCATTGAAAAACCTTGGCTTCTTGACTCTAATGTTAGAAAATTTCCTATCCAAGTAAGCCATGTACAATTAAGGCACTGGAACCATCAACCACATGTCCATGGTTTGGCTTTAATAACTTTCTTTGCAGCATTTCAAGTTCATAAGTTTTCAAGATTCCATATAGAACTTCTAGTTTTATTCTGATCAGATCTCTTCCTTCTCTAGTGGCTGATATCTTTTGTTCAAGATGGTCAGGAAGAGCTAGCAGGAACTTCAGGTTAACCTTCTCAGCTTTATAATATTTATCATGTAGCTACAAGTCATTTATTAATTTATTGAACCTCTCAAAAACTTCAGTAATTATTTCTTTGGGCTTTGCCATGAATCCCTCATACTGAGACACCAGTATTCTCCTTTGGTTGGATCGAAACTCCTCTATAACTTCACACAAAATCTCTATTTTCTCCCAGATCTGTTTAGCCATGTAATAGTTCACAATGTTGTTGTATATCATATTGTCAAGTGACTATCATAATTAATTGCAGGCCACTATCTAGATAGACTTTCTTCTTCTAAGATTCAGTGTATTTTGAAGGGTCCTTAGGGGGAAAATAAGTCGGGATGACCATGTCTCCATCTGTAGATTCATATACCCTTTCCATGGGGGTGAAATGGCCATTCTTGCGAATCTGGATATATAATGAATTGGCCATCCTTATGAACAACATCATTTTCTTTTTCCAAAGTGTATAGTTGATTTTGTCAAAGGCTGGTATCTTGATACTACTTATCTTTTATGCACTCATACTTCCAAGATCTTTATTTGTTTTCTTTTAAATTTTGCTCTGATACCACTTGTTAGATATTGAGTGCAACATATGGGGGTGAATGTATTTTCTTGATTTTTAGGCTTTTTAAAACTGACGTGGAAAGGTGGTGAACAAAGCAGTTTGATTGTAGAGATATTATCTTTAGCAGAATATAAAAAATATGCACAAGAAACACAGTATTTCAAAACTCACTTAATTTGTGTTAAAATTAAGTATGTCTTGCTACAATTCCTGGGTTTTTAAGAATATAAGAACTCAGCTTCTTCCTTGAGAAAGTACAATAAAATTTAGATATTTTTTTACAACTTAAAATAAAGGACCAGAATTTTATAGATAGTAAATACAGGTTTACACATCATGCAATAAGATGTACTAAACCCTACTTTAAGTTATCTCTAAAGCTTTCTATTTCTGGCTTAGTGAATCCTTGAAAATTTTGTAGGTCTGTGACATTCCTTTGTCAGTTAATCTTGGCCCTTGTTCTTGCACTCTTCAAATTGCTTTTATAGACTTTTCAATATAAGTGATTAGATCATTTGTTGATTGATAATCTTGAATATTTAACTTGTCTGCATTCTGTACTTGAGGTGCATACCGAGATCTCCAGTTTATTCTATAGAGAACTGACATCTCAATAAGTATAATGGCTTATCGAGATCTCTGAGTTCTCCATAAGTGTCTTTGACTTATCGAGGTCTCTGAGTTCTCTATAAGTGAACTTGGCTTGTCGAGGTTTCTAAATCTCTGCATGTAGAAATGACTTGTCGATATTTCTGAGATCTATATATGCATTTTGACTTGTCGATATCTCTGAGATCTCTAATAAGAAATTGACTTGTCGATATCTCCGATCTTCATATCTTCATTTTGACTTGTCGATATCTCTAAGTTCTCTACATGCAAAAATGATATGTCGATATCTCAGAGATCTCTATATACATTTTGTACTTGTAGATATCTTTGATATCTCTAATGATAATTTGACTTGTCGATATCTCCAATCTTCATATCTTCACTTGACTTGTCGATATCTCTGATACTTCTCTATAAGCCATTTTGGACTCCTCGATAAGTCATTCTCTAGTTCTCAAATAACTTCTCTATATGACTTGATCTGTGACTTGTAGATATCTTGACTTAGAACATTTTTCCTAAAACAGATTTATTCCCAAGCTTCTTCACCTTTTCTCTAAGGCATGATCTTATTGATCTTCTTCCAGAGTTTATTCTTAGGCTTGAGACTGTTCACAGAAAAATACTCCAGTCTGGATCTTTAACATTTTTACAGATTCAAGTAATACAAAACAAAATATAGATTTAGACTATCATACAACTATATCTTAGGGTTGTCAATTTGACTTAGTCTTGTTATAATATAGGCATGTCTTGCACAACATGGTTTGAAGACCTCTAACAACTTAAACCAAGTCAAGATCATCAGATTCATTAAGCAAATCATCTTCAAATACCACGTCATGCATCTGAACCACCCTTTTAAGATGTCCCTTATCACTTATGATCAACCTGTCTCTGGAATTAGTATTAAGGGAAATTAGCATATTGCTTACTGAGGTGTCGTTCCAGCCAAGCTAAATATTGTCAAATGTGGATTCCTATTTTTGATGATCATAATGTTTTTAATTTATTAATGTCGAGATAAAAATATGTCTAGTATCTCTACTATGATGAGGGCTTTCGAACCATAAAAATATGATCACATGTTTTTGGATTCATTCAATTTCATAGATTGATGTTTTTAATGGATAGTTTGGAATATACAGAGACATGATCTACATAATTTGTCACCCAAGCCATTCTGGTTCTTCTATGTGGCTATTTCCCAAACAATGGACTGTAGACCATCAAGACAATGCTGATTATGTTGCTGTAGACCATAAAATGTGAAGCATGTGCTTATTAAGACCCCGGGCACAAAAATGAAAGGACACTCTAATCCACATCAATAAGAATTCGTACACAATATTTTCTTCTCTTATAAGTTGGATAAACTATATAAAGTAAGGATATTTGAACATGAATAACTAAAATTTTGACAACATTTATAATCAAGTCAAAAACTAAAATTAGACATGGTTTTTAGCTTATTTCACAAAAATTAAGTATCTTTAGAGAAGTTATCACAATATTTTTTTTTCAAAATACACGAATATTGAGACCGAATGTTAAAACTTAATTTCTGTTAAAAAAATATTAACTATAAGTTTAGTGAGATTGTTAAAACAAACATTGCTTTAATTCCAAAAGTGAAGAATCTCACAAGAGTTTCAGAGTATCGTTCAATTAGCTTGTGAAATGTCTTGTATAAATTAGTGTCCAAGGTGATTGTTTTGTGTCTTAAATCCATTTTATCAGCAGTACTGACAGAAAATCAAAGTGCATTTGTCCCTGGGAGATTAATTATCAACAATGCATTGATAGCTTTGGAGCTATTCCATTCCATGAAAAATAAGAAGAAAGGTAAAATAGGAACGATTGCTATGGAGTTAGACATGGGCAAAGCTTATGATAGAGTGGAATGAGAATTTTTGAGGAAGCTTATGTTGTATATGGGCTTTGATGGCAGATAGGTGAATCTAGTTATAGATTGTGTTAGCTCTGTTCGGTATTCTTTTAATATAAATGGTATAACATGTGGATAGGTGGCTCTTGGTCGTGGATTGCGCCAGGGGGACCGTTATCCCTATTTATTTATACTGGTAGCAGATGCTTTCTCTTATATGATTCAGAATAAAGGTATGGAAAGGAAACTTTATGGTGCGAAAGCAAGCCGAAGTGGGCCAGAGATTTTACACCTTCTCTTTGCAAAGGATATCTTACTGTTTGCTAGAGCTAACCGACAAGAATGTTCAATTATTGTTGATATTCTCAACAAATATGAAGCATCTTCAAGTCAAAAAATAAATGATAAAAAGTCGGGAATCTCTTTAAGCAAAGGAGTGGATGATATGTGAAGGGAAGAGTTGATTAATACTCTTCAAATAAAGCACGTAGACAGACATGAGAAATACTTGGGATCCCTAAAGCTGCAGGAAGATCAAAGAAAGTTATTTATAAAGCTTTGTTGGATAGAATTTGGAAAAAATTACAAGGTTGGAAGGAGAAATTACTCGCGAGAGCTGGCAAAGAGGTTTTGCTAAAAGTTGCGGTACAAGCAATCCCAACTTACCTGATGGGCATTTAAAATTTCCCATATCCATTATTCATAATATCGAGTCAGCAATGGCTCGGTTCTTCTGGGTAAGCAAGGACACTCTACGTAAAGTTCACTAGAAGAGTTGGAAAATGATGTGCACTCCAAAGTGCATGGGTGGTATGGGTTTTAAGGATCTCGTTGTCTTTAATAATGCACTACTGGGTAAACAAGCATGTCGATTGATCCAAAAATAAGAGTCATTATTGGGCAGAGTTATGAAGGTTAAGTATTATCCTAATTGTTCATTTTTGGAATCTATCTTGGACCATTCGAGCAGTTACTCCAGGAAAAGTATCTGGAATGCAATGAATTTGAAAGACTACATTAGCAGCTAAATGAATAGAATTCATTTTCAGTTATCTTCTTCAGCTTCCAACAGAGTGTTTACGGGAGCTCCATTAAAGCACCTCATTTATTAAGCTTGTAAACATATTGTTATGCTATTGAATTTATTGTAGCTAATCAATTCATTGATTAGATTGTAGCAACCTCAAGGATTATATTAATAAAATGATATATTCCTCAAATTATTTTGTGTCCAATTTGATTCCATACTTTTAACGAAGAACTTGTGAATGAATCGAAAAGATTGTAGATATCATATTCAACCCCCCTTCTACGATACTTTGGGACTAACAATTGGTATCAGAGCTTGTTGATTGATATATAAATCAAGATTCGGAGAAAGAAACAAGTTCTTGAAAATTTCTTGAATTTTTAATTTTTAAAAATTATCATTTCTTGAAATTTTTGAACTTTAAATAATTTAATTCCGCCAAGATGATGAACAACCAAAGAATTGGAAGTATAAAGGTTCCCCCATTCGATAGAGATAATTACAACCTATGGAAGAAAAAGATGATGCTGTTTATGAAAGCTTCGAATCTACTTTACATTGGAGTATTACTGAATGGCCCTTATGTTCCTATGGAAGTAGTTGTTGAATCCATAACCACAGCTGGTGTGAGAATTCCTTCCTCATCCACTCCCAGGGATCCGTCTAAATATATGGAAACTGACAAGGAGTTGATAAATCTGGACACAATCCTTCAACTCATAATTATGGAATCGACCGATAATGATATGAGTCATCAACTTCTAGGATGTAACAGTGCAAAAGATGTGTGGGATACCATTGATCTTTTAATGGAAGGTACAGAAGAAGCCAAAGAAAATAGGATGGATATTCTGATGACTCGGTATGATGCATTCAAACTTCAACCCGGAGAAGCACTGTCTTCACTTTTTGAGAGAGATATAAGACTGTTAAGTGAATTAAAGCTGCAAGGGAAAGTTTAACATATACGAGAGTCTAACAGAAAGTTTATGCTGACGCTCCCAGTTCACTTGGAACAAAAAAACACATCAATCAGGGAAATAGCATATTTTATTACTATGTCCCTTGATGTAATCTATGGAAAGTTAAGAACACATGAGCTGGAGCAAGAGCAGAGAGCTATTATCTATGGACCCGGTTCTATTGACAGTAAGAGTACGACACTTGCAAAAACTATTGTACTTGTAGTTTGTGAACCTGAAGCTCAAGAAGACAAGGTTGCACCCTCCTCAACAATCAAGGAAATTATCATAACTGAAATTGCTCATGGTGAGCCAAACGATGAAAATGAGTTCTACACTCAGGAAGAACTTGAACAGTTGGAGGACAGATCTATGTCATACATGGATGCAAAATTTGGTCATGTTAGATTCAGAAGAAAGCCCAAATATAAATCAAGAGGTTCATCAGGGAGATTTCAGAAAGGAAGCTACTCACCAGGGTCAAGCTCCAGAGGAGGCTACAAGTCAAGTTGGGTAGACAAGAGCAAAACAAGATGTTACAACTGTAATAAGTTAGGGCACTTTGCATCTGATTGCAGAAAGCCCAAGGCAGCAAAAGCAAAAGACTCATATAAAAAGAAGGAAACTCATGAAGATTTGAAGAGGAAGAATGAGAAGCTGAAACGGAAGCTGAATGCTTATGGTAAAGGAAAAGGGAAGAGCGTACATTGATGAAGGAAAAAGCTGGGATGATACTGATTCAGATGAAGAGGAAGAGTATGTAAATCTGGCTCGTATGACAGACTCTGCAGAGGAATCATCACAATCATCTCAGAACTTACCACTATTGATATGTCTGTGTCTGAATACAATCTACTGTGCATGAACTTACTCTAGAATTGTATAATGTTCATACAAGCATGTTTGCATATAAACTTGAAAATGATAAGTTAGTTCTTAAATCTGAAAGTTTAATCTGTAGGAATGAAGAACTAGAATTTATTGTAGTTGGACTAGAAGACCTTAAACAAAAGAATGAATTTTTAGAGAATAAGGTTATCTACAATGCAGACATAGAAGCCTTTCTTAAAACCCAAATTGCCGACTTAGAAAAGAAGTTACAGGCGTTTAAGAATGTAGCTTTGACTCAGAAGGAGATAATAGAGAGTTAAAGATTTAAATCTAAGACTTCAATAGGACTTGACTATTCTAAGCTGAACAGTAAGAAACATAGTTGTACATCTGAAATAAACATGTTTGTTTCAGAAATGTTCCATATGTTATTAAAGATGATGTGTCTCCATTGTTCACTAAGTCTGTTTCAGAACCTTTGGATGAAGTAAGTTTGCTAATCAACGAGGAATTAATTGCTGAAGATAGAGAGAAGGTAGAGGAATCCCCTAAGACTCCTCAGGCTCCAACTAGTAAAGCCAAATCCATAGCTGACCTAGGTAATAAGGTGGATAGTAAGGAACCTGACACACTTAAGAAACCAGACCCTAGAGTTAACTCTAAGACTGGTGAGGGTGCTAAGGTTAAGACAAAGAAGAACATGAATGGCAAGGTAGGTGTAAATAAGAAATCTGATTTTGCTTCTTCCTCATCTGCGCATCTAGGAAGTTATATAATAGTTGCAATTATGTTGCACACCTTACACATGCATGCACTAAAGCTAAAGTATAATATGTTACAACTTCCAGTATGCCTGCCATGCCTAACATGCCTAGCTTTCATGAGCCCTGTGGTGTAGTTGAATGTATGCAATGTGTATTTGTTACCATATCTGAATATTTCAAAGCTTTTCATGCAACTGCTAGCACTTGCACTAACACTAAGACATGCATGGGTAATGAGCACACACAGGCTAAGATTGTAGTACCTCATATCTCTTAGTCTAACATCTCTGATGAGACTAGCACTGAGAAGGAGTCAGTCAAAGTGAAAGCTAATCCTGTCCAGGTTTCATTTGTTAATCCTGTTTATACCCCTAAACCTTCAGGACCCAAGAAATCTTGGGTACCAAAGTCTTCTTAATCAATCTGTGTTTGCAGGGTAAGGTAAGAAAAGAAAAGATCATGTGGATTCTGGATAGTGGTTGTTCTAGACACATGACCGGAGAAAAGTCCCTGCTCAACAGGTGTGGTTGAGAAAGCTGGCCCTATACCTTTGGAGATGATAGCAAAGAATTTACTAAGGGATATGGCAATTTGGAAATTGGCAATGTCATCATTGAAAACATCCCTCTTGTGGAAGGATTGAAGCATAATCTTCTGAGCATTAGTAGTTTTGTGACAAAGGATACAATGTTGATTTCAGGCCAGAAAGATATTTGATCACTCACAGGAAAGATGAGAAGCTTGCTTTACAGGGAGTGAGGAAAGGTAATTTGTACGTAGCTGACTTGAAGTCTACCTGTGATGGAGTAATCGGATGTTTCTACAACAAAGCTTCATCAGAATAAAGTTGGCTATGGCACAAGAAGCTCTCGCACTTGAACTTTAAGACATTGAACTCTCTGGTCAAGAGAGAATTACTGAGAGGACTGCCACAGATGGAATTCTGTCAAGAAGGACTCTGTGAAGCATGTGAAAAGGGGAAATCAAAGAAAGCATCACACAGAAGCAAGGAAATGACGAGCATAACTGAACTTCTTCAGTTAACTCACATGGACTTATTTGGTCCAATGAATGTGTTATCACTATCAAGGAAAAGATATGCTTTAGTGATAGTCGATGACTTCCCTAAATGCACATGGGTATTATTTTTGCAATCCAAGGATGAAGCACCTCAGCTGATAGTGGATCATATAAAGAAGATTGAGTTGGAAGCGAAATTACCTGTCAGGAAGATCAGATCAGATAATGGGACAGAATTTAATAATGCATTTCTGAATGAATTCTGTACAGAGAAAGTTATTTTGAGACAGTATTCAGCTCCAAGAACTCTACAACAAAATGGAGTAGTAAAAAGGAATAATCTTACCTTGGTTGAATCAGCAAGGACTATGCTAAGTGAATCAAGACTCCCTACTTACTTCTGGGCTGAAGCTGTCAACACAGCGTGTTATACTTAAAATCATACCCTAATTAATAAAGATCATGACAAGACTCCTTATGAGATAATGGCTGACAAGAAACCAACACTGAAATACTTTCATGTGTTTGGTGCTAAATGCTTTGTGCGGAAGGAAGGAAATGAACATCTAGGATAGTTTGATGCTAAAGCAGGAGAAGGCATATTTCTTGGCTATTCTCTGGAATCTAAAGCTTACAGGGTTTATATGATTACTGATCAGAAGATGATTGAAAGCCTTAATGTAACATTCGACGACACCAAGTTAGCGAGCATGCAAAGAGAAAAGGATTCTGAATCTCTAGAATTTGAAAATCTATC
This sequence comes from Apium graveolens, assembly GCF_009905375.1. NCBI lineage: Eukaryota > Viridiplantae > Streptophyta > Magnoliopsida > Apiales > Apiaceae > Apium > Apium graveolens. The sequence continues at coordinate 58,219 of NW_027418402.1, forward strand.
AGATGATCCTTTGGATATAGAAGAACCTGAGATTGCTAGAGCTATACCTACAGTACATAGAAATGCTGATTCAGGATCAAGTGGTGGTAATGGTGGAAACAATTATTATGATAATCATACAGGAACACCTTCAAGAACTACAACATAAAGATCAGAATCATCTAGTCATGGTGACAACAACTCAGGGGGAGCAGGAAGAGGATCTACAGTTCACACTCAACATTAGGATGAACAAGGGGAAACATCAAGATCTTATCTGCCTCGATAAAGAGTTTGGAACAGAGACCATCCCTTTGAGTTGATCATTGGTGATCCTGACACAGGAGTGAGAACTAGACATGCCACTCAGAATGAATGTCATTTTTCAGAGTTTCTTTCAGAAATGGAACCTAAGAAAGTGGATGAGGCACTTGAAGATCCAGATTGGGTTATTGCTATGCAAGAAGAACTCAATCAGTTTGAGAGGCAGAAGGTATGGAAGCTGGTACCCCGACCAAAGAATAAGTCAAGTGATAGGCACTAAATGGGTATTCAGGGAACAAGTTAGATGAAGATGGCATTGTAATGAGAAACAAGGCCAGACTGGTAGCTAAAGGTTACTCTCAAGAAGAGGGTATAGATTATGATGAAACCTATGCACCAGTGGCTAGATTTGAGACAATCAGGATGTTTCTGGTATTCGCAATACATTCAAAATTTAAAGTTTATCAATGGATGTGAAGAGTGAATTCCTGAATGGGGAGCTAGAAGAAGAAGTGTATGTAGAATAACCTCCAGGTTTGAAGATCCAAATCTGGCTGATTTTGTATATTTCCTATTCAAAGCTCTCTATGGCCTTAAGCAAGCTCCAAGGACATGGTATGACACTCTCTCTGAGTTTTTACTTGAAAATGGTTTTACTAGAGGTGTCATAGATAAACTCTATTTCATAAAATGCATAAATATGATATGATTTTAGTTCAAGTATATGTTGACCAATATTATACTTTGGTTCTACTAATGATGATCTTTGTAAGAGATTCTCTAAGCTAATGTAGAGTAAGTACGAAATGAGCATGATGGGAGAGTTGAACTACTTTCTTGTATTACAAGTGATTCAAAGGAAATATGGTATTTTATTTGTCAATCCAAGTATATCAGAGAACTTCTCAAGAAGTACAATCTGGAAGATTCAATCTCCAGCAAAGACTCCCATGCCAACAGCCTCTAAGCTTGATCAGGACAAAAGTAGTAAGAAAGTTGACATCACAAGCTACAGAGGTATGATAGGCTCATTACTTTATCTCACAACAAGTAGGCATATATTATGTTTGTAACATGCTTATGTGCTAGATTTCAAGCCGAACCAAACGAGTCTCACTTTATAGCTGTTAAAAGAATATTTAGGTATCTTAAGGGAACTCCAAATCTTGGTATTGGTACCCTAAAGGTACAGGTTTTGACCTAGTTGGCCTATACAGATTCAGATTTGCAGGTTATAAGATTGACCGTAAAAGTACATCAGGAAGCTATCAGTTTCTTGGGAAAAGATTGGTATCCTGGCATAGCAAGAAGCATCACTCAATATCCACATCAACTGCTGAAGTAAATACATAGCTGCCTAGAAGCTGTGTGCTCAATCTTGTCAAATGAGAACCATCTCCGAAATTATGGTCTGTTGGTATCGAAGATTCCAATATTGTGTGACCATACAAGTGCAATAGGAATCTCAAAAAACCCAGTCTAGCACTCAAAAACAAAGTACATTGATATCATGTATCTCCTTATCAGAGAGCATGTCACAAATAGCACTATGGATTTACATTTTGTAACCCACAGAGGATCAAATTGTAGACATCTTCACAAAACCACTTGATTGAAAATACTTTCTCTAAGTTGGTCAGTGAACTTGGGATGTTAAATATTCTAATTAAATATTAGAAGTCAGAAACTGAAATTTGTCTTGGTTTAAATTCACTTGTTATAAAATGTCAATATTTGAGGACATCTGAATTTACATGCCATTACTTATTTCTCATAATTCAAATATTTATGTGTGTGCATCCAATAAAGATATATGTTTTTGCACATTCATATTGATAGAGATATCAAATTTAATTTTCAGTGGACTTTAAATAATTAATATTTAAAGGGGTCTCGTGAAATTAATTTAAAATCTGCAGCATAATCATTTTTTCACAAAAATATGGTATTATCAATTTAATGATCATAATTATATAAGTGGTGAAAAATAATTGTGATCTATCAATTTAACATCTTTTAAATTTACAAATATTTAAAATAATATGTTAAATCTGTAATTATAGCAGTACAAAATTCATTTCTTGGAAAATAAAATGAATTTGTGACAAATCTGAAATGATAAGTGTGTTGTGATCGCCACAGAAATAGTCTTAGAGAATTCTAAGTATCAGTTCTTTCTGTGGTCGCCACAAAGAGCTGACTTAGAAAATTCTAAGTGTAAGTTCTCCTGTGGTCGTCACAGAGAGTCCTGACTTAGAAAATTCTCAGTCTCTCCTATGGTCGCCATAGAGAGTCACCTTAGAAAATTCCAAGTCTCTCCTGTGGTCTCCACATAGAGTATACTCAGCTCCCTAGTCGCCACAGGAGATCCCTAATACTCTAAGTCGCCACACAACACTTGACCATTTTAGTGTTTGTTGTTTGTGAGTATATATACATACAATTGGCTTTTCTTCTTATATACACATAGTACCGAGTCACAATGGAGAAGAAGAATTTTTATTAGATCAAAACCATAACAACTGCTGCCAAAATTTGTAATTTTTGAAGTTTTTAAAATCCATCACAAGGATTATTTTGATACCAAAATCAACAAATTTCACCAGAGATTTTGTGGAGATCGAATTACCCTATTTTTGGTTTAAGGCTTTGTTTGGCATAACTTGTTAATTGAAGTGGTTTTAATTTAATTTCTTCTTAAGGCTTTGTTTGGTTAATTTAACAGTGTGTTAAAAGTTTGTTCGATTTGTTTTATTTTGTAATTCGAAGGGCACAATTTATTTATTTTAATCCAAATTTTATTCTCATTTTTAATTAAATGGCGGATAATATTCAGATTCCAAAAACAATTTTGTTTCAATTATTGAACATGATCTAGTTAAGATGTCCTATTTTGAGATATGGATCCGTTTTCTAATGAACACTCCATTGTGCGCTTCACATTAACTACTAATGTCAAATTAAATGTTGAGCTTCTCAGGCATGTGCACAGAACAGCAACAAACTCCTCTGCTAATGACCAACTGGCTTTTCTTTTGTAATTGGAAATGAGACCATCAGAATCACAGAAGATGATTTAAATGAACACCTTCAGCTACCTCGTGATAACTTTGATGCCATTCCACTTGACTGGGAAATATTCAGTTTCTTCCGAGGTATAAGAAGTACATTAACAGAGGATGATGATTTTCCTAAACACTTCAACAAGATTCATCTTCCCAAGGAATGGAATTTGCTCTTAACATATTATCTCACTGCTTGGCTCCCAAGATCGGTGGATTCCATGGACTGCCTCATTTCAATCAAATTGTTGATGTTGCTGTCGTAAATAATCTGTGTATCAACTTTGGGCATTTATTCTTGAAGTACATTTTGGAGAACCAATCTCAGCATCAAAACTTTATTTTATATCCAAGGTTTTTTCAGATTATGCTCAATGGAAAACTGTTAGAAGCACAAAAGACAGTAACTCACAGTGACATCCTGGAAGATTCCCCTATCATGTCTCCCTTGATAGTGACTAATTTGCACAGAAAATGAAACTATCCAAATGCAAATGTTGCTTTCCTAAGAGAGTACATGACATATGTCTTTGCCATTATCAATGCTCAACATGAAAATGAAGACAATGAAGGTGAGCCTCAAGATGATGATGCATAACAGGAGAACATTGCTCATGCACCTGAAGAGAATGCAAATGAAGAAGCAGATTAACCTGAGCCAGGAGGATGTTTGATCAAGCAGAGGTTGAAATTGAACCACATCAAGAAGCTGTACCTGACAATGCTCAACAACCCCAACCTGAAGCTGCTGACCACCTCCTAAAGCTGCTGAGTCTACCCACTCTAATATATTTTCTACATACCAGCTTTCTCAGGTATGGGTACATCTGCTATCGTAATACTTATGAAGCATGCTCTGATTTCATTAGTATAGATCAATTATAACTTGACACTCATCACACACAGCTACTTATTGAACAAGTAGATAGGAGAGGTAGTGAGTTTGGCATACCACAAATTCATAACCACCCTCTAGAGCCAATTAAACACCTTCAACTCTCTTAGCCCAAACCCTGAAGTATAAGGACCCAATACATATTGAGGGGAAACTGCACTAGATGCAACAATAAGGAAGGTACTTTGAGAGACCCACAGCCCTGCTCCATTAAAGCAAGCAGTATATCTCCTGAGACAACTTTAAACCTCCAAGTATCCTCTCAACAGGATTCTCTGGCTAAAAAGGCAACTAACCAGTTACTAGATCTATCTTCTCAACAAGATAGATCTATTGAAATTCGCTCTCCAGCCATGACATAGTGTAATGAGTCAAACACACTCTCCGATCTTCAAGCTCTTGAAGCTTTAAATAAGTCGATAAGAAGAGTTCTTTTTGGTGAGGAAGTATTGACGGAAACAGGGAATTAAACCATTTTACGGTTAGAATATCATGTTCAAGGTCCTTCAATGGATCAACTGCCTTCATTGTGTTAGGAGAGTGTTGTAATCACTGCCAAATCTAGCACAACACTTACCTCCCCAGGACTGATAACCCTGGATGCATCTGCGGATAGTGGATCTGACATAGGCGTGGATCAGCAACCTATTGGCGATGAACTAGATTTAACTAGTGAGCCTAAGGGGAATGTATCTTCACATATACAACGGGAAGTTGGGGATCAGATGCCAAATATGACAGCCCCAGTGCTCCTCCCAGAGATTCTAACTATGGATGAGTCATCAAATGATGACTGGAAACTTGTCTCAGACAAGGATTGGGAATTGCAAACTCCCATTGCACCACTGCTGACCTCCTTACGGATGGCTCCAGTGTCTTCTGCAGGTACATTTGGAACTCGGAGCTCTGAGCGGAGTGCACATGTGAGAACGAGTGAAACACTCACCCCAAACCGAATGCTTGAGTGATGAGTGATACACTGCGAGAAGCCTGTGAGACACCCACCATCCAAAATACACCCATAGATCTATCAAACTATGTCACCAAATCCTATCTTGAAGAGCAGTGGCTTTCAAAGACAGTTATCTCAAAGAACAGCTGGCTCTTAAAGACCAACATTTCCAGGAAGAATTATCTCTCAGAGATCATCAAATCGCAAGTCTTTCCGATCAACTTGAACATCAGCAAGCAATATTTTCCAGTTTACGGGAATTCGTTGAGCGATCTCTATCTCACACAGGAAAAGGAAAGGCTATTACCAACACTGAGCCAAAGCTCTCAGTTAGTAAGCAAGCGTCGATCCCGGTCTCTTCTGAAGCAGCTCTTGCCAGTACTGGGCCAATGACCTCAGTCAGCAAGCAACTGCTTGTTTCTCTCAAGATCCCTGTCTCGAACTTACATGATCAATCAACACCAGATCTGAAGGATAACCCAACTGAGGGGGAGAAAAGGTAGAAGAAAAAGTAGCCATTGATGTTGATCTACTTTAAGATGCCTTTCAGAGACTACTGGAGTTGCCTATGATGAATTTGAGATGAGATAAAGGAAGAGCAAGAAGAGAGAATTGATGAAAGGGTGCACCTCAAAGAAAGATTCACTAAGGAAAGTGCAACATCTCAGGGGGAAAATGAGGACATCTGAGCCAAATAATTGCAACTCAGAAAAATCTGGTGTCTCAGATATATGCTCTAACCCTTATTCTCTGAAGAGGAGCTGGAGGAAGGTGAAATAGATGAAAGTGATGTTCCAATGGGGTGTGATCCAAGATTTGAAAAAGTGGCTATGGAAGAAAGAAATATCATTACTGAGGACGAATAGTTTGAGGATGAAGATGTTTTCTCAACGACTGTTTATTCTATGGACTTTCAGAGAAAATCAATCGCTCTTATATAGAGTATCAAGAAGAAATGGAAAGATCAAGAGCAAGAATTCAGAGAGCCATTCAAAGAAGGGAGAATAGAGAAGCAATAGAAGCATATCTTCAAACTAACAGGAAAGGAAATAAATGGGAAGAAATAAAGAAGAAAATGGACCAACCAGAAAGATATCATTACTCAGACCCTGGTAACTCTAATATGTTGATAACCGTGGAGCATTACAGAAAGGAATATGAAAACATCCATGAGTTCTATTATCAGTTCAGCAAAAAATTACCGGAATTACTGTGAACATTCTAAAGAATGGATGGAAGATCACTATCAATCACGAGATAGTCTACAGATGAAGGTGTCTACCAGTGTCTTGAAGAAGCTGAACATTGTTGAACTATTTGTCTTAGCCTCAAAAATCCCATGGTTGAAATCAAATGAGAACGAATATTTCAGAGACAAACTTTGGAGAATGATGATGGATGTATCCCCTCAAGCCTTTATGTATCGATTTGTTATCAAAGTATTTGTGGGTGGCAGGATGCAAAACATCACCATGTCTGACCAACACATAAGAACCATTCATTTTCTACAACTTACTTTCCTAGAAAGTCAATTCAGGAGCAAAAGAGCTAAACTGGAAGCTCCATGTGTTAAAAGATCAGAAGCAAATTTAAAGCTGCTGAAATTCTATATGCTTATAGGCTCAATTATAAATGATCAGAGATACAGAGAAGGACATGAAGAAGGTTACAAGAGCGTATCATGAGATGGTGTTTATTAATGGAAAAACAGAAATTAATCTTCTGAAAAACAATGAACCCATAATCAGCACTGACAGTGAATGGGAGCTAGTCTTCAAAATCAACAAGAGCATGATCAGGATCAAAGACTTCAGGATAAGTAAATCAGACTCAATACAACAAGCCTTGATGGATTTCAAACTATCCACATGCAAGGAGGACAAGGTTTCTTTAATTCCTATCATTAAGATACTTGATGAAGTGATGGAAGAAGAATCAATCAATGACACTAAAAGAGTAAGAGGACATCCAAAAAGGATAACATTTTTTGTAATGTCCAGAAAATCATCACTATTGTTTGATCTTGTTCCTAAATGCACTAAAGTCAAATATCTTGAGATAATGCTTCATGAGTTGAACAATCCACCTATAGTCAATGCACTTGAAATAGAAGCTTGTGATTGTGTGCAAGCTAGATTGAATGAGCTGAAAGAATCCCCCCTTCAGATCCTAAAGAAAGTCAATAAAGAAAATCTGATCAGACTCAAGAAGGAGAAGGAAGCAGGAAGCAGGAAGCAGAAAAGAACAAGGATAAAGAAGACATAGAATATATATGTTCAGGCTAGAGGAACACTTCTTTGTAATTTATAACTTAAAGAAATCTGGACTTGAATAAAATCCAGAATGTAGTTAATATCTTTATCTGTTTTGAGGTTGTATTTTTTCTTATTTTTATCAGTTGAGTTATTCTTAGGGATTTGCTTGTCGAACTCTAACAATCAAATAGGGGGAGATTGTAAAGCACAATATAATGTAACATGTAATCGGGGAATTATAACTCAAAATAAAAACAGAAACAGATAAACAATATTAAACTGTGAAGCACAGGAACCCTACAGATGAAGACAGGATAAATACAAAGAACCAAAAGATGCAATTGACTCTTTAAGTCCTCAAAACAGATCATGGGAAGAAGTTCATTAATATGTTCAAGCAGCCATGAAGAATAAGACATCAAAGGAATTTAATCATCAGTTACATCAATTGACTTCAGGTGTTGCAGATCAAGGGTTCAGTGAAAAAACAACGGATATTCACAAATCTGTATCAGTTCAGAAACTCAAGACAAACTGAATTAGGTTCTCTCAATGCTAGTTGTTTCTGAACCAGACTAGTGCACCAAACAATAATGTTCAAGAAGGAATTTTGATTCAGTTATAGAAGAAAATGTTGATACAGTGAAGAATGGTTAAACAGAAGCAAAAATATTCTAAGGCAGAATACTCTTCATTCTGGTCGCTATAGAAGTGTAAGTACTTCTACAAGCTGGTCGCCATAGAGAAATTCCTCTAAGGCAAACAGTGGTCACCATAGAGAATTACTCTAAGGCACCACACTGGTCGCCATAGAGATGTTCCTCTAAGGCAACACAGTGATCGCCATAGAGAATTACTCTAAGGCACCACACTGGTCGCCATAGAAAACTCCTCTAAGGCACCACAGTGGTCGCCATAGAGAATCACTCTAAGGCACCAGTGATTGCCATAGAGCATCACCAGTCGCCATAGAGCAACACAAGCTACTGGTCGCCATAAAAGAGTAAACAGAGAATGTACAAGTCGCCATAGAACAATTGTGATATTCAGTGAATCAAATGCAGCAAATTCAAATGTTTGTGTGGACACAGTAATGCCACATGTCCAATGAATTTGAAAGACTACATTAGCAGCTAAATGAATAGAATTCATTTTCAGTTATCTTCTTCAGCTTTCAATAGAGTGTTTACAGGAGCTCCATTAAAGAACCTCATTTATTAAGCTTGTAAATATATTGTTATGCTGTTGAATTTATTGTAGCTAATCAATTTATTGATTAGATTGTAGCAACCTCAAGGATTATATTAATAAAATGACATACTCCTCGAATTGTTTTGTGTCCAATTTAATTCCATACTTTTAACAAAGAACTTGTAAAGAATCGAAAAGATTGTAGGTATCGTATTCAACCCCCCTTCTACGATATGTTGGGACTAACAAATTCTCCGCTAGATCAGTGTCTTTAAGTCAAAATAAATGGGTTGCACCACCTTTGGGTGTTATAATTAAATGCTGATGCCTCAAAGACAGAATCAGGGTGGGTGCGTTTTGGAGTTGTGGCTAAAGATAGTGAAGGCAGAGTTCTCTTTACATCTACCAGGCAAGTTCGAGCTTGGTGGTCGGTTCAAATTGCTGAAGGGAAGGCTGTCATGATGGCCATTCGGCTTGGGTATCAACGTATCTTTCAAAATATCATTGTTGAATTTGACTCACATGTGCTAATCTCTCGACTCTCGAATGATGTTATATAGTTCTCCAATATTGATTCAGTCCTCGAAGACATTATTTCCCTAAGCAGATCCTTTGTTTCTATAAGTTAGTCTCATTTGAAGGGAGAAGAAAATGTAGTTGCTCACCAATTAGCAAAAATAGTGCCATGTAGAGTAGAACAAATATGGAACGATCACTTTTTAGAGAGGTTCAACCTCATATATCATTTCACTTAATAAAAGTTGGCTTGTGTTTAAAAAAAAAAGATTGTTAAAATTTAATACATAATAGAGAATAATAACCCGTGCGAGGCATGAGCTATTTTCTAGCAATGTTTCGTAATGTATAGGTTATAATTTTTGAATTTCAGTTTGTGCGGGTTTTGTTAGAAAATAAAATGTATTGTCCTTTATTATTTATTTCAAAATGTAAGAAAAATGTCACTCGAAACAACTTATACTAAATAATTGTTTAGATCGTTGAGTGATGAAATATTGTGCAGTGTTTACAGTTTTTCTTTTCAGTAGGGGTGTGCAGTGTGCACGGGTCGGTTCAGATCGATTTTTATCGGAAATCGTTAACAAACCGTGTATGTCAATTCAGTTCAGTTTTTAGATATTAACCGTAATTGAACCACTCGAAACTGTTATTGTAGGTTCGGTTAACTATTTCGGGTTCGATTTTTTTGGTTTTTATTTTTTAATTAATCATTTAATATAATACTAAAAATATGTATAGGTGACATTTTACCTTTTAAGAATTCATCAACAGAACAATATTATATATTTTATCTACCACTGACATGGTATATGTGAATTTAAGACTACTGTAGTTCTGCAAATGCCAATATATAATCCCATTTTCAAATCAAAGATTGTAGTCCACAATAACCCTATACAAATAGAACATTTTTCAAATTTTAATATAAACATAAGTGTCAAATACTCATTTGTATAAAACAAATAAATGCATATATAATTATTATATAATAATTATATATTTTAAAGGAATATGAGCAGTTAGGTTTTCCGGTTCGGTTATAGAGGTGAAACCGTAATGATACCAAACCGTTCCATCGGTTGCAGTTATTTTTGGTTATTATCAGTTTCAATTTTTTCGGTTTGGTTTTTCGATTTTCCAGTCCGATTTCGGTTTGTTCGTTTTTTTTTGCCCAACCCTACTTTTAAGGATTTGATGATTATGCTAACAATAGATATTTTGAATATATGTGATCTTTGAGTTAAAGATTTGTCGATACTAATTGTAATTTGTATAAGTCCAATATTTATAGGTATTTGGAATCGACAATATCTCAGTCCAATTTCAGTGATCTCATATTAAAGTGTCAGTACAAGGTTGTTATATTTACTGCAGCGTCGTGTACATTATAATATAGGTATATCAAATGAGATATATGTATTTTAGAATATGTCATAGTTTTGGTCGTGTTGATATATGTTAGACATAGATTGTTTTCTAGTATATGGATTAATATAACGTTAATTTAATTGTTGTCAGACTTTTATTCCTGAATGATTTCAACCTTTTTCCATATACTAATTCAGTAATAATATTTATTTATTTTCAAGCCTGAGCCTTTAATCTGATCTGATAGGTTTGAGACTACATTGAAATCAACTGGGTTTATATCTTCTTCCGGCAAGCACACATTTGTCCAAGTTAGTAATTTTACATATTAGTTACTGTATTATCTTATAAAATATCAAACACATTTAATTTATTAATATAAAACATTCTGTTATTGATTTGATCTCTTCGTCATACTCATAATTCAATTTGACTAAACTTATACTTCCTGAATCGGTTCATATAGCCAAATGACGAACAATTTTCAAAAAAGGGGCCAAATTTCGAATTCAAATTAAGCTGAAGTATTTCAAGTTCTTTTTTAAAATAAATTGGGTCAAATTATGATTTAATTTATGTAAAAAAGGTTCAAATATATTTTTAAACATAAAAATTATTAATAAGAAGGGTAATGATTTGTTGATGTATTATATTTGAACTTATATTTGAATTCAATTTATTGAAATTAACTCCACATATAATACAGTATTATGTTTAAAGTTAAATAAAATGTCTCAATTTTGAATGACACTCACATTTATATATATGTATGGTGAAAAACACAAGTGATAATTTGTTGTAGCGGTTTAACGATGTATTGGTGAATTAGAATAATTAGGTTGAATCCGGATGATAAACAAATCGGTAAATCTGTTATTTCTCGAGAATAAAATATTTCACTAATATTATGGTTATGTTGGACTATTATATATAGAAAATATTGAATTTTAAACCGTTTTTTTAATCAATTTTAATTTTAAAATGTTATAATTTGAGACAGAATTTATACATAGAGTCGATTTAGATTAAAAAATTGATTTTTTTTCTAAAAGCGTAACTTACAAATTCATGCAGCAAATTACCTGTTTAAAAAACCTACTTGAATTACTATTATTTAAATTGTGATTGACCTGTAAATGAAACACCTACCAACAACAAAACAATAACCCAGAAAAATCATGAATACGTCGTCTATTATTAAATTTTAGAAGGTTAGAAGAACTAAAGAGGACATACATGATAAATGACATGGACTATCCCGAGGCCCAAAATCGGCCCAACTCCACATAATACTAGTAGCCCAACCAGATTTATTGAAGCCACCAACAATCGGAGTAATCACCATTCGCCGGAAAAGAATCGGAAGTGAGGTCAACACTCTTTCTTCATTTATTACTCTATGTATAATGGTGTACGTTTTACCTGTATGCATTGAAGCTTAATCGATTTTTAATTGATTATAATGAAATTAACCTTGTCGAATTTCGTTTTTTACTGATGAATTTACCTTGATTAATTTTGTGAGGGGAAAAATTAAATAATTATGTAGAAATCGTGAGTCATTTTTGCAATGCTTTTCATAACTTATTTGATCATAGCTACAATTTTAAGTTGTTCCTTATCATATTTGTGTTCGTTTGTGAATGAATATTTGTAACTTTTAATTTTTAAGCCATGTTTGTAATTATTTTAACTACGTTTCTTGGCTTAATGTTCTTTCCCGTTAATCGTTGTAGGGGATGAAATCTGTGATATAATTTGGTCGAAATGTAAACATTATTAGCTAGAACTAGACATGTACTTAAATGCGTTTTTATTTATTTATTTTAAGAAATCAGAAGATCATTTGAATGCTGGCCTTT
>NW_027418403.1:0-58611 GCF_009905375.1 Apium graveolens
AAAGGCCAGCATTCAAATGATCTTCTGATTTCTTAAAATAAATAAATAAAAACGCATTTAAGTACATGTCTAGTTCTAGCTAATAATGTTTACATTTCGACCAAATTATATCACAGATTTCATCCCCTACAACGATTAACGGGAAAGAACATTAAGCCAAGAAACGTAGTTAAAATAATTACAAACATGGCTTAAAAATTAAAAGTTACAAATATTCATTCACAAACGAACACAAATATGATAAGGAACAACTTAAAATTGTAGCTATGATCAAATAAGTTATGAAAAGCATTGCAAAAATGACTCACGATTTCTACATAATTATTTAATTTTTCCCCTCACAAAATTAATCAAGGTAAATTCATCAGTAAAAAACGAAATTCGACAAGGTTAATTTCATTATAATCAATTAAAAATCGATTAAGCTTCAATGCATACAGGTAAAACGTACACCATTATACATAGAGTAATAAATGAAGAAAGAGTGTTGACCTCACTTCCGATTCTTTTCCGGCGAATGGTGATTACTCCGATTGTTGGTGGCTTCAATAAATCTGGTTGGGCTACTAGTATTATGTGGAGTTGGGCCAATTTTGGGCCTCGGGATAGTCCATGTCATTTATCATGTATGTCCTCTTTAGTTCTTCTAACCTTCTAAAATTTAATAATAGACGACGTATTCATGATTTTTCTGGGTTATTGTTTTGTTGTTGGTAGGTGTTTCATTTACAGGTCAATCACAATTTAAATAATAGTAATTCAAGTAGGTTTTTTAAACAGGTAATTTGCTGCATGAATTTGTAAGTTACGCTTTTAGAAAAAAAATCAATTTTTTAATCTAAATCGACTCTATGTATAAATTCTGTCTCAAATTATAACATTTTAAAATTAAAATTGATTAAAAAAACGGTTTAAAATTCAATATTTTCTATATATAATAGTCCAACATAACCATAATATTAGTGAAATATTTTATTCTCGAGAAATAACAGATTTACCGATTTGTTTATCATCCGGATTCAACCTAATTATTCTAATTCACCAATACATCGTTAAACCGCTACAACAAATTATCACTTGTGTTTTTCACCATACATATATATAAATGTGAGTGTCATTCAAAATTGAGACATTTTATTTAACTTTAAACATAATACTGTATTATATGTGGAGTTAATTTCAATAAATTGAATTCAAATATAAGTTCAAATATAATACATCAACAAATCATTACCCTTCTTATTAATAATTTTTATGTTTAAAAATATATTTGAACCTTTTTTACATAAATTAAATCATAATTTGACCCAATTTATTTTAAAAAAGAACTTGAAATACTTCAGCTTAATTTGAATTCGAAATTTGGCCCCTTTTTTGAAAATTGTTCGTCATTTGGCTATATGAACCGATTCAGGAAGTATAAGTTTAGTCAAATTGAATTATGAGTATGACGAAGAGATCAAATCAATAACAGAATGTTTTATATTAATAAATTAAATGTGTTTGATATTTTATAAGATAATACAGTAACTAATATGTAAAATTACTAACTTGGACAAATGTGTGCTTGCCGGAAGAAGATATAAACCCAGTTGATTTCAATGTAGTCTCAAACCTATCAGATCAGATTAAAGGCTCAGGCTTGAAAATAAATAAATATTATTACTGAATTAGTATATGGAAAAAGGTTGAAATCATTCAGGAATAAAAGTCTGACAACAATTAAATTAACGTTATATTAATCCATATACTAGAAAACAATCTATGTCTAACATATATCAACACGACCAAAACTATGACATATTCTAAAATACATATATCTCATTTGATATACCTATATTATAATGTACACGACGCTGCAGTAAATATAACAACCTTGTACTGACACTTTAATATGAGATCACTGAAATTGGACTGAGATATTGTCGATTCCAAATACCTATAAATATTGGACTTATACAAATTACAATTAGTATCGACAAATCTTTAACTCAAAGATCACATATATTCAAAATATCTATTGTTAGCATAATCATCAAATCCTTAAAAGTAGGGTTGGGCAAAAAAAAACGAACAAACCGAAATCGGACTGGAAAATCGAAAAACCAAACCGAAAAAATTGAAACTGATAATAACCAAAAATAACTGCAACCGATGGAACGGTTTGGTATCATTACGGTTTCACCTCTATAACCGAACCGGAAAACCTAACTGCTCATATTCCTTTAAAATATATAATTATTATATAATAATTATATATGCATTTATTTGTTTTATACAAATGAGTATTTGACACTTATGTTTATATTAAAATTTGAAAAATGTTCTATTTGTATAGGGTTATTGTGGACTACAATCTTTGATTTGAAAATGGGATTATATATTGGCATTTGCAGAACTACAGTAGTCTTAAATTCACATATACCATGTCAGTGGTAGATAAAATATATAATATTGTTCTGTTGATGAATTCTTAAAAGGTAAAATGTCACCTATACATATTTTTAGTATTATATTAAATGATTAATTAAAAAATAAAAACCAAAAAAATCGAACCCGAAATAGTTAACCGAACCTACAATAACAGTTTCGAGTGGTTCAATTACGGTTAATATCTAAAAACTGAACTGAATTGACATACACGGTTTGTTAACGATTTCCGATAAAAATCGATCTGAACCGACCCGTGCACACTGCACACCCCTACTGAAAAGAAAAACTGTAAACACTGCACAATATTTCATCACTCAACGATCTAAACAATTATTTAGTATAAGTTGTTTCGAGTGACATTTTTCTTACATTTTGAAATAAATAATAAAGGACAATACATTTTATTTTCTAACAAAACCCGCACAAACTGAAATTCAAAAATTATAACCTATACATTACGAAACATTGCTAGAAAATAGCTCATGCCTCGCACGGGTTATTATTCTCTATTATGTATTAAATTTTAACAATCTTTTTTTTTTAAACACAAGCCAACTTTTATTAAGTGAAATGATATATGAGGTTGAACCTCTCTAAAAAGTGATCGTTCCATATTTGTTCTACTCTACATGGCACTATTTTTGCTAATTGGTGAGCAACTACATTTTCTTCTCCCTTCAAATGAGACTAACTTATAGAAACAAAGGATCTGCTTAGGGAAATAATGTCTTCGAGGACTGAATCAATATTGGAGAACTATATAACATCATTCGAGAGTCGAGAGATTAGCACATGTGAGTCAAATTCAACAATGATATTTTGAAAGATACGTTGATACCCAAGCCGAATGGCCATCATGACAGCCTTCCCTTCAGCAATTTGAACCGACCACCAAGCTCGAACTTGCCTGGTAGATGTAAAGAGAACTCTGCCTTCACTATCTTTAGCCACAACTCCAAAACGCACCCACCCTGATTCTGTCTTTGAGGCATCAGCATTTAATTATAACACCCAAAGGTGGTGCAACCCATTTATTTTGACTTAAAGACACTGATCTAGCGGAGAATTTGTTAGTCCCAACATATCGTAGAAGGGGGGTTGAATACGATACCTACAATCTTTTCGATTCTTTACAAGTTCTTTGTTAAAAGTATGGAATTAAATTGGACACAAAACAATTCGAGGAGTATGTCATTTTATTAATATAATCCTTGAGGTTGCTACAATCTAATCAATAAATTGATTAGCTACAATAAATTCAACAGCATAACAATATATTTACAAGCTTAATAAATGAGGTTCTTTAATGGAGCTCCTGTAAACACTCTATTGAAAGCTGAAGAAGATAACTGAAAATGAATTCTATTCATTTAGCTGCTAATGTAGTCTTTCAAATTCATTGGACATGTGGCATTACTGTGTCCACACAAACATTTGAATTTGCTGCATTTGATTCACTGAATATCACAATTGTTCTATGGCGACTTGTACATTCTCTGTTTACTCTTTTATGGCGACCAGTAGCTTGTGTTGCTCTATGGCGACTGGTGATGCTCTATGGCAATCACTGGTGCCTTAGAGTGATTCTCTATGGCGACCACTGTGGTGCCTTAGAGGAGTTTTCTATGGCGACCAGTGTGGTGCCTTAGAGTAATTCTCTATGGCGACCACTGTGTTGCCTTAGAGGAACATCTCTATGGCGACCAGTGTGGTGCCTTAGAGTAATTCTCTATGGTGACCACTGTTTGCCTTAGAGGAATTTCTCTATGGCGACCAGCTTGTAGAAGTACTTACACTTCTATAGCGACCAGAATGAAGAGTATTCTGCCTTAGAATTTTGCTTCTGTTTAACCATTCTTCACTGTATCAACATTTTCTTCTATAACTGAATCAAAATTCCTTCTTGAACATTATTGTTTGGTGCACTAGTCTGGTTCAGAAACAACTAGCATTGAGAGAACCTAATTCAGTTTGTCTTGAGTTTCTGAACTGATACAGATTTGTGAATATCCGTTGTTTTTTTCACTGAACCCTTGATCTGCAACACCTGAAGTCAATTGATGTAACTGATGATTAAATTCCTTTGATGTCTTATTCTTCATGGCTGCTTGAACATATTAATGAACTTCTTCCCATGATCTGTTTTGAGGACTTAAAGAGTCAATTGCATCTTTTGGTTCTTTGTATTTATCCTGTCTTCATCTGTAGGGTTCCTGTGCTTCACAGTTTAATATTGTTTATCTGTTTCTGTTTTTATTTTGAGTTATAATTCCCCGATTACATGTTACATTATATTGTGCTTTACAATCTCCCCCTATTTGATTGTTAGAGTTCGACAAGCAAATCCCTAAGAATAACTCAACTGATAAAAATAAGAAAAAATACAACCTCAAAACAGATAAAGATATTAACTACATTCTGGATTTTATTCAAGTCCAGATTTCTTTAAGTTATAAATTACAAAGAAGTGTTCCTCTAGCCTGAACATATATATTCTATGTCTTCTTTATCCTTGTTCTTTTCTGCTTCCTGCTTCCTGCTTCCTTCTCCTTCTTGAGTCTGATCAGATTTTCTTTATTGACTTTCTTTAGGATCTGAAGGGGGGATTCTTTCAGCTCATTCAATCTAGCTTGCACACAATCACAAGCTTCTATTTCAAGTGCATTGACTATAGGTGGATTGTTCAACTCATGAAGCATTATCTCAAGATATTTGACTTTAGTGCATTTAGGAACAAGATCAAACAATAGTGATGATTTTCTGGACATTACAAAAAATGTTATCCTTTTTGGATGTCCTCTTACTCTTTTAGTGTCATTGATTGATTCTTCTTCCATCACTTCATCAAGTATCTTAATGATAGGAATTAAAGAAACCTTGTCCTCCTTGCATGTGGATAGTTTGAAATCCATCAAGGCTTGTTGTATTGAGTCTGATTTACTTATCCTGAAGTCTTTGATCCTGATCATGCTCTTGTTGATTTTGAAGACTAGCTCCCATTCACTGTCAGTGCTGATTATGGGTTCATTGTTTTTCAGAAGATTAATTTCTGTTTTTCCATTAATAAACACCATCTCATGATACGCTCTTGTAACCTTCTTCATGTCCTTCTCTGTATCTCTGATCATTTATAATTGAGCCTATAAGCATATAGAATTTCAGCAGCTTTAAATTTGCTTCTGATCTTTTAACACATGGAGCTTCCAGTTTAGCTCTTTTGCTCCTGAATTGACTTTCTAGGAAAGTAAGTTGTAGAAAATGAATGGTTCTTATGTGTTGGTCAGACATGGTGATGTTTTGCATCCTGCCACCCACAAATACTTTGATAACAAATCGATACATAAAGGCTTGAGGGGATACATCCATCATCATTCTCCAAAGTTTGTCTCTGAAATATTCGTTCTCATTTGATTTCAACCATGGGATTTTTGAGGCTAAGACAAATAGTTCAACAATGTTCAGCTTCTTCAAGACACTGGTAGACACCTTCATCTGTAGACTATCTCGTGATTGATAGTGATCTTCCATCCATTCTTTAGAATGTTCACAGTAATTCCGGTAATTTTTTGCTGAACTGATAATAGAACTCATGGATGTTTTCATATTCCTTTCTGTAATGCTCCACGGTTATCAACATATTAGAGTTACCAGGGTCTGAGTAATGATATCTTTCTGGTTGGTCCATTTTCTTCTTTATTTCTTCCCATTTATTTCCTTTCCTGTTAGTTTGAAGATATGCTTCTATTGCTTCTCTATTCTCCCTTCTTTGAATGGCTCTCTGAATTCTTGCTCTTGATCTTTCCATTTCTTCTTGATACTCTATATAAGAGCGATTGATTTTCTCTGAAAGTCCATAGAATAAACAGTCGTTGAGAAAACATCTTCATCCTCAAACTATTCGTCCTCAGTAATGATATTTCTTTCTTCCATAGCCACTTTTTCAAATCTTGGATCACACCCCATTGGAACATCACTTTCATCTATTTCACCTTCCTCCAGCTCCTCTTCAGAGAATAAGGGTTAGAGCATATATCTGAGACACCAGATTTTTCTGAGTTGCAATTATTTGGCTCAGATGTCCTCATTTTCCCCCTGAGATGTTGCACTTTCCTTAGTGAATCTTTCTTTGAGGTGCACCCTTTCATCAATTCTCTCTTCTTGCTCTTCCTTTATCTCATCTCAAATTCATCATAGGCAACTCCAGTAGTCTCTGAAAGGCATCTTAAAGTAGATCAACATCAATGGCTACTTTTTCTTCTACCTTTTCTCCCCCTCAGTTGGGTTATCCTTCAGATCTGGTGTTGATTGATCATGTAAGTTCGAGACAGGGATCTTGAGAGAAACAAGCAGTTGCTTGCTGACTGAGGTCATTGGCCCAGTACTGGCAAGAGCTGCTTCAGAAGAGACCGGGATCGACGCTTGCTTACTAACTGAGAGCTTTGGCTCAGTGTTGGTAATAGCCTTTCCTTTTCCTGTGTGAGATAGAGATCGCTCAACGATTCCCGTAAACTGGAAAATATTGCTTGCTGATGTTCAAGTTGATCGGAAAGACTTGCGATTTGATGATCTCTGAGAGATAATTCTTCCTGGAAATGTTGGTCTTTAAGAGCCAGCTGTTCTTTGAGATAACTGTCTTTGAAAGCCACTGCTCTTCAAGATAGGATTTGGTGACATAGTTTGATAGATCTATGGGTGTATTTTGGATGGTGGGTGTCTCACAGGCTTCTCGCAGTGTATCACTCATCACTCAAGCATTCGGTTTGGGGTGAGTGTTTCACTCGTTCTCACATGTGCACTCCGCTCAGAGCTCCGAGTTCCAAATGTACCTGCAGAAGACACTGGAGCCATCCGTAAGGAGGTCAGCAGTGGTGCAATGGGAGTTTGCAATTCCCAATCCTTGTCTGAGACAAGTTTCCAGTCATCATTTGATGACTCATCCATAGTTAGAATCTCTGGGAGGAGCACTGGGGCTGTCATATTTGGCATCTGATCCCCAACTTCCCGTTGTATATGTGAAGATACATTCCCCTTAGGCTCACTAGTTAAATCTAGTTCATCGCCAATAGGTTGCTGATCCACGCCTATGTCAGATCCACTATCCGCAGATGCATCCAGGGTTATCAGTCCTGGGGAGGTAAGTGTTGTGCTAGATTTGGCAGTGATTACAACACTCTCTCCTAACACATATGAAGGCAGTTGATCCATTGAAGGACCTTGAACATGATATTCTAACCGTAAAATGGTTTAATTCCCTGTTTCCGTCAATACTTCCTCACCAAAAAGAACTCTTCTTATCGACTTATTTAAAGCTTCAAGAGCTTGAAGATCGGAGAGTGTGTTTGACTCATTACACTATGTCATGGCTGGAGAGCGAATTTCAATAGATCTATCTTGTTGAGAAGATAGATCTAGTAACTGGTTAGTTGCCTTTTTAGCCAGAGAATCCTGTTGAGAGGATACTTGGAGGTTTAAAGTTGTCTCAGGAGATATACTGCTTGCTTTAATGGAGCAGGGCTGTGGGTCTCTCAAAGTACCTTCCTTATTGTTGCATCTAGTGCAGTTTCCCCTCAATATGTATTGGGTCCTTATACTTCAGGGTTTGGGCTAAGAGAGTTGAAGGTGTTTAATTGGCTCTAGAGGGTGGTTATGAATTTGTGGTATGCCAAACTCACTACCTCTCCTATCTACTTGTTCAATAAGTAGCTGTGTGTGATGAGTGTCAAGTTATAATTGATCTATACTAATGAAATCAGAGCATGCTTCATAAGTATTACGATAGCAGATGTACCCATACCTGAGAAAGCTGGTATGTAGAAAATATATTAGAGTGGGTAGACTCAGCAGCTTTAGGAGGTGGTCAGCAGCTTCAGGTTGGGGTTGTTGAGCATTGTCAGGTACAGCTTCTTGATGTGGTTCAATTTCAACCTCTGCTTGATCAAACATCCTCCTGGCTCAGGTTAATCTGCTTCTTCATTTGCATTCTCTTCAGGTGCATGAGCAATGTTCTCCTGTTATGCATCATCATCTTGAGGCTCACCTTCATTGTCTTCATTTTCATGTTGAGCATTGATAATGGCAAAGACATATGTCATGTACTCTCTTAGGAAAGCAACATTTGCATTTGGATAGTTTCATTTTCTGTGCAAATTAGTCACTATCAAGGGAGACATGATAGGGGAATCTTCCAGGATGTCACTGTGAGTTACTGTCTTTTGTGCTTCTAACAGTTTTCCATTGAGCATAATCTGAAAAAACCTTGGATATAAAATAAAGTTTTGATGCTGAGATTGGTTCTCCAAAATGTACTTAAATAAATGCCCAAGTTGATACACAGATTATTTACGACAGCAACATCAACAATTTGATTGAAATGAGGCAGTCCATGGAATCCACCGATCTTGGGAGCCAAGCAGTGAGATAATATGTTAAGAGCAAATTCCATTCCTTGGGAAGATGAATCTTGTTGAAGTGTTTAGGAAAATCATCATCCTCTGTTAATGTACTTCTTATACCTCGGAAGAAACTGAATATTTCCCAGTCAAGTGGAATGGCATCAAAGTTATCACGAGGTAGCTGAAGGTGTTCATTTAAATCATCTTCTGTGATTCTGATGGTCTCATTTCCAATTACAAAAGAAAAAGCCAGTTGGTCATTAGCAGAGGAGTTTGTTGCTGTTCTGTGCACATGCCTGAGAAGCTCAACATTTAATTTGACATTAGTAGTTAATGTGAAGCGCACAATGGAGTGTTCATTAGAAAACGGATCCATATCTCAAAATAGGACATCTTAACTAGATCATGTTCAATAATTGAAACAAAATTGTTTTTGGAATCTGAATATTATCCGCCATTTAATTAAAAATGAGAATAAAATTTGGATTAAAATAAATAAATTGTGCCCTTCGAATTACAAAATAAAACAAATCGAACAAACTTTTAACACACTGTTAAATTAACCAAACAAAGCCTTAAGAAGAAATTAAATTAAAACCACTTCAATTAACAAGTTATGCCAAACAAAGCCTTAAACCAAAAATAGGGTAATTCGATCTCCACAAAATCTCTGGTGAAATTTGTTGATTTTGGTATCAAAATAATCCTTGTGATGGATTTTAAAAACTTCAAAAATTACAAATTTTGGCAGCAGTTGTTATGGTTTTGATCTAATAAAAATTCTTCTTCTCCATTGTGACTCGGTACTATGTGTATATAAGAAGAAAAGCCAATTGTATGTATATATACTCACAAACAACAAACACTAAAATGGTCAAGTGTTGTGTGGCGACTTAGAGTATTAGGGATCTCCTGTGGCGACTAGGGAGCTGAGTATACTCTATGTGGAGACCACAGGAGAGACTTGGAATTTTCTAAGGTGACTCTCTATGGCGACCATAGGAGAGACTGAGAATTTTCTAAGTCAGGACTCTCTGTGACGACCACAGGAGAACTTACACTTAGAATTTTCTAAGTCAGCTCTTTGTGGCGACCACAGAAAGAACTGATACTTAGAATTCTCTAAGACTATTTCTGTGGCGATCACAACACACTTATCATTTCAGATTTGTCACAAATTCATTTTATTTTCCAAGAAATGAATTTTGTACTGCTATAATTACAGATTTAACATATTATTTTAAATATTTGTAAATTTAAAAGATGTTAAATTGATAGATCACAATTATTTTTCACACTTATATAATTATTATCATAAATTGATAATACCATATTTTGTGAAAAATGATTATGCTGCAGATTTTAAATTAATTTCACGAGACCCCTTTAAATATTAATTATTTAAAGTCCACTGAAATTAAATTTGATCTCTATCAATATGAATGTGCAAAAACATATATCTTTATTGGATGCACACACATAAATATTTGAATTATGAGAAATAAGTAATGGCATGTAAATTCAGATGTCCTCAAAATATTGACATTTATAACAAGTGAATTTAACCAAGACAAATTTCAGTTTCTGACTTCTAATATTTTAATTAGAAATATTTAACATCCCAAGTTCACTGACCAACTTAGAGAAAGTATTTTCATCAAGTGGTTTTGTGAAGATGTCTACAATTTGATCCTCTGTGGGTACAAAATGTAAATCCATAGTGCTATTTGTGACATGCTCTCTGATAAGGAGATACATGATATCAATGTACTTTGTTTTTGAGTGCTAGACTGGGTTTTTTGAGATTCCTATTGCACTTGTATTGTCACACAATATTGGAATCTTCGATACCAACAGACCATAATTTCGGAGATGGTTCCTCATTTGACAAGATTTGAGCACAACAGCTTCTAGCAGCTATGTATTTAGCTTCAGCAGTTGATGTGGATATTGAGTGATGCTTCTTGCTATGCCAGGATACCAATCTTTTCCCAAGAAACTGATAGCTTCCTGATGTACTTTTACGGTCAATCTTATAACCTGCAAAATCTGAATCTGTATAGGCAACTAGGTCAAAACCTGTACCTTTAGGGTACCAAATACCAAGATTTGGAGTTCCCTTAAGATACCTAAATATTCTTTTAACAGCTATAAAGTGAGACTCGTTTGGTTCGGCTTGAAATCTAGCACATAAGCATGTTACAAACATAATATATGGCCTACTTGTTGTGAGATAAAGTAATGAGCCTATCATACCTCTGTAGCTTGTGATGTCAACTTTCTTACTACTTTTGTCCTGATCAAGCTTAGAGGCTGTTGGCATGGGAGTCTTTGCTGGAGATGAATCTTCCAGATTGTACTTCTTGAGAAGTTCTCTGATATACTTGGATTGACAAATAAAAATACCATATTCCTTTGAATCACTTGTAATACAAGAAAGTAGTTCAACTCTCCCATCATGCTCATTTCGTACTTACTCTACATTAGCTTAGAGAATCTCTTACAAAGATCATCATTAGTAGAACCAAATATAATATTGTCAACATATACTTGAACTAAAATCATATCATATTTATGCATTTTATGAAATAGAGTTTTATCTATGACACCTCTAGTAAAACCATTTTCAAGTAAAAACTCAGAGAGAGTGTCATACCATGTCCTTGGAGCTTGCTTAAGACCATAGAGAGCTTTGAATAGGAAATATACAAAATCAGCCAGATTTGGATCTTCAAAACCTGGAGGTTATTCTACATACACTTCTTCTTCTAGCTCCCCATTCAGGAATTCACTCTTCACATCCATTTGATAAACTTTAAATTTTGAATGTATTGCGAATACCAGAAACATCCTGATTGTCTCAATCTAGCCACTGGTGCATAGGTTTCATCATAATCTATACCCTCTTCTTGAGAGTAACCTTTAGCTACCAGTCTGGCCTTGTTTCTCATTACAATGCCATCTTCATCTAACTTGTTCCTGAATACCCATTTAGTGCCTATCACTGACTTATTCTTTGGTCGGGGTACCAGCTTCCATACCTTCTGCCTCTCAAACTGATTGAGTTCTTCTTGCATAGCAATAACCCAATCTGGATCTTCAAGTGCCTCATCCACTTTCTTAGGTTCCATTTCTGAAAGAAACTCTGAAAAATGACATTCATTCTGAGTGGCATGTCTAGTTCTCACTCCTGTGTCAGGATCACCAATGATCAACTCAAAGGGATGGTCTCTGTTCCAAACTCTTTTCGAGGCAGATAAGATCTTGATGTTTCCCTTGTTCATCCTAATGTTGAGTGTGAACTGTAGATCCTCTTCCTGCTCCCCCTGAGTTGTTGTCACCATGACTAGATGATTCTGATCTTTATGTGTAGTTCTTGAAGGTGTTCCTGTATGATTATCATAATAATTGTTTCCACCATTACCACCACTTGATCCTGAATCAGCATTTCTATGTACTGTAGGTATAGCTCTAGCAATCTCAGGTTCTTCTATATCCAAAGGATCATCTGATAGATTTTCAAATTCTAGAGATTCAGAATCCTTTTCTCTTTGCATGCTCGCTAACTTGGTGTCGTCGAATGTTACATTAAGGCTTTCAATCATCTTCTGATCAGTAATCATATAAACCCTGTAAGCTTTAGATTCCAGAGAATAGCCAAGAAATATGCCTTCTCTGCTTTAGCATCAAACTTTCCTAGATGTTCATTTCCTTCCTTGCACAAAGCATTTAGCACCAAACACATGAAAGTATTTCAGTGTTGGTTTCTTGTCAGCCATTATCTCATAAGGAGTCTTGTCATGATCTTTATTAATTAGGGTATGATTTTAAGTATAACACGCTGTGTTGACACTTCAGCCCAGAAGTAAGTAGGGAGTCTTGATTCACTTAGCATAGTCCTTGCTGATTCAACCAAGGTAAGATTATTCCTTTTTACTACTCCATTTTGTTGTAGAGTTCTTGGAGCTGAATACTGTCTCAAATAACTTTCTCTGTACAGAATTCATTCAGAAATGCATTATTAAATTCTGTCCCATTATCTGATCTGATCTTCCTGACAGGTAATTTCGCTTCCAACTCAATCTTCTTTATATGATCCACTATCAGCTGAGGGTGCTTCATCCTTGGATTGCAAAAATAATACCCATGTGCATTTAGGGAAGTCATCGACTATCACTAAAGCATATCTTTTCCTTGATAGTGATAACACATTCATTGGACCAAATAAGTCCATGTGAGTTAACTGAAGAAGTTCAGTTATGCTCGTCATTTCCTTGCTTCTGTGTGATGCTTTCTTTGATTTCCCTTTTCACATGCTTCACAGAGTCCTTCTTGACAGAATTCCATCTGTGGCAGTCCTCTCAGTAATTCTCTCTTGACCAGAGAGTTCAATGTCTTAAAGTTCAAGTGCGAGAGCTTCTTGTGCCATAGCCAACTTTATTCTGATGAAGCTTTGTTGTAGAAACATTCCGATTACTCCATCACAGGTAGACTTCAAGTCAGCTACGTACAAATACCTTTCCTCACTCCCTGTAAAGCAAGCTTCTATCTTTCCTGTGAGTGATCAAATATCTTTCTGGCCTGAAATCAACATTGTATTCCTTTGTCACAAAACTACTAATGCTCAGAAGATTATGCTTCAATCCTTCCACAAGAGGGATGTTTTCAATGATGACATTGCCAATTTCCAAATTGCCCATCCCTTAGTAAATTCTTTGCTATCATCTCCAAAGGTATAGGGCAAGCTTTCTCAACCACACCTGTGAGCCGGGACTTTTCTCCGGTCATGTGTCTAGAACAACCACTATCCAGAATCCACATGATCTTTTCTTTTCTTACCTTACCCTGCAAACACAGATTGATTAAGAAGACTTTGGTACCAAGATTCTTGGGTCCTGAAGGTTTAGGGGTATAAACAGGATTAACAAATGAAACCTGGACAGGATTAGCTTTCACTTTGACTGACTCCTTCTCAGTGCTAGTCTCATCAGAGATGTTTAGACTAAGAGATATGAGGTACTACAATCTTAGCCTGTGGTGTGCTCATTACCCATGCATGTCTTAGTGTTAGTGCAAGTGCTAGCAGTTGCATGAAAAGCTTTGAAATATTCAGATATGGTAACAAATACACATTGCATACATTCAACTTACACCACAGGGCTCATGAAAGCTAGGCATGTTAGGGCATGGCAGGCATACTGGAAGTTGTAACATATTATACTTTAGCTTTAGTGCATGCATGTGTAAGGTGTGCAACATAATTGCAACTATATATAACTTCCTAGATGCGCAGATGAGGAAGAAGCAAAATCAGATTTCTTATTTACACTACCTTGCCATTCATGTTCTTCTTTGTCTTAACCTTAGCACCCTCACAGTTCTTAGAGTTAACTCTAGGGTCTGGTTTCTTAAGTGTGTCAGGTTCCTTACTATCCACCCTATTACCTAGGTCAGCTATGGATTTGGCTTTACTAGTTGGAGCCTGAGGAGTCTTAGGGGATTCCTCTACCTTCTCTCTATCTTCAGCAATTAATTCCTCGTTGATTAGCAAACTTACTTCATCCAAAGGTTCTGAAACAGACTTAGTTGAACAATGGAGACACATCATCTTTAATAACATATGGAACATTTCTGAAACAAACATGTTTATTTTCAGATGTACAACTATGTTTCTTACTGTTCAGCTTAGAATAGTCAAGTCCTATGAAGTCTTAGATTTAATCTTTAACTCTCTATTATCTCCTTCTGAGTCAAAGCTACATTCTTAAACGCCTGTAACTTCTTTTCTAAGTCGGCAATTTGGGTTTTAAGAAAGGCTTCTATGTCTGCATTGTAGATAACCTTATTCTCTAAAAATTCATTCTTTTGTTTAAGGTTTCTAGTCCAACTACAATAAATTCTAGTTCTTCATTCCTACAGATTAAACTTTCAGATTTAAGAACTAACTTATCATTTTCAAGTTTATATGCAAACATGCTTGTATGAACATTATACAATTCTAGAGTAAGTTCATGCACAGTAGATTGTATTCAGACACAGACATATCAATAGTGGTAAGTTCTGAGATGATTGTGATGATTCCTCTGCAGAGTCTGTCATACGAGCCAGATTTACATACTCTTCCTCTTCATCTGAATCAGTATCATCCCAGCTTTTTTCCTTCATCAATGTACGCTCTTCCCTTTTCCTTTACCATAAGCATTCAGCTTCCGTTTCAGCTTCTCATTCTTCCTCTTCAAATCTTCATGAGTTTCCTTCTTTTTATATGAGTCTTTTGCTTTTGCTGCCTTGGCTTTCTGCAATCAGATGCAAAGTGCCCTAACTTATTACAGTTGTAACATCTTGTTTTGCTCTTGTCTACCCAACTTGACTTGTAGCCTCCTCTGGAGCTTGACCCTGGTGAGTAGCTTCCTTTCTGAAATCTCCCTGATTGAACCTCTTGATTTATATTTGGGCTTTCTTCTGAATCTAACATGACCAAATTTTGCATCCATGTATGACATAGATCTGTCCTCCAACTGTTCAAGTTCTTCCTGAGTGTTAGAACTCATTTTCATCGTTTGGCTCACCATGAGCAATTTCAGTTATGATAATTTCCTTGATTGTTTGAGGAGGGTGCAACCTTGTCTTCTTGAGCTTCAGGTTCACAAACTACAAGTACAATAGTTTTTGCAAGTGTCGTACTCTTACTGTCAATAGAACCGGGGTCCATAGATAATAAGCTCTCTGCTCTTGCTCCAGCTCATGTGTTCTTAACTTTCCATAGATTACATCAAGGGACATAGTAATAAATATGCTATTTCCCTGATTGATGTGTTTTTTTGTTCCAAGTGAACTGGGAGCGTCAGCATAAACTTTCTGTTAGACTCTCGTATATGTTAAACTTTCCCTTGCAGCTTTAATTCACTTAACAGTCTTATATCTCTCTCAAAAAGTGAAGACAGGTGCTTCTCCGGGTTGAAGTTTGAATGCATCATACCGAGTCATCAGAATATCCATCCTATTTTCTTTGGCTTCTTCTGTACCTTCCATTAAAAGATCAATGGTATCCCACACATCTTTTGCACTGTTACATCCTAGAAGTTGATGACTCATATCATTATCGGTCGATTCCATAATTATGAGTTGAAGGATTGTGTCCAGATTTATCAACTCTTGTCAGTTTCCATATATTTAGACGGATCCCTGGGAGTGGATGAGGAAGGAATTCTCACACCAGCTGTGGTTATGGATTCAACAACTACTTCCATAGGAACATAAGGGCCATTCAGTAATACTCCAATGTAAAGTAGATTCGAAGCTTTCATAAACAGCATCATCTTTTTCTTCCATAGGTTGTAATTATCTCTATCGAATGGGGGAACCTTTATACTTCCAATTCTTTGGTTGTTCATCATCTTGGCGGACTTAAATTATTTAAAGTTCAAAAATTTCAAGAAATGATAATTTTTAAAAATTAAAATTCAAGAAATTTTCAAGAACTTGTTTCTTTCTCCGAATCTTGATTTATATATCAATCAACAAGCTCTGATACCAATTGTTAGTCCCAAAGTATCGTAGAAGGGGGGTTGAATATGATATCTACAATCTTTTCGATTCATTCACAAGTTCTTCGTTAAAAGTATGGAATCAAATGGACACAAAATAATTTGAGGAATATATCATTTTATTAATATAATCCTTGAGGTTGCTACAATCTAATCAATGAATTGATTAGCTACAATAAATTCAATAGCATAACAATATGTTTACAAGCTTAATAAATGAGGTGCTTTAATGGAGCTCCCGTAAACACCTCTGTTGGAAGCTGAAGAAGATAACTGAAAATGAATTCTATTCATTTAGCTGCTAATGTAGTCTTTCAAATTCATTGCATTCCAGATACTTTTCCTGGAGTAACTGCTCGAATGGTCCAAGATAGATTCCAAAAATGAACAATTAGGATAATACTTAACCTTCATAACTCTGCCCAATAATGACTCTTATTTTTGGATCAATCGACATGCTTGTTTACCCAGTAGTGCATTATTAAAGACAACGAGATCCTTAAACCCATACCACCCATGCACTTTGGAGTGCACATCATTTTCCAACTCTTCTAGTGAACTTTACGTAGAGTGTCCTTGCTTACCCAGAAGAACCGAGCCATTGCTGACTCGATATTATGAATAATGGATATGGGAAATTTTAAATGCCCATCAGGTAAGTTGGGATTGCTTGTACCGCAAACTTTTAGCAAAACCTCTTTGCCAGCTCTCGCGAGTAATTTCTCCTTCCAACCTTGTAATTTTTTTCCAAATTCTATCCAACAAAGCTTTATAAATAACTTTCTTTGATCTTCCTGCAGCTTTAGGGATCCCAAGTATTTCTCATGTCTGTCTACGTGCTTTATTTGAAGAGTATTAATCAACTCTTCCCTTCACATATCATCCACTCCTTTGCTTAAAGAGATTCCCGACTTTTTTATCATTTATTTTTTGACTTGAAGATGCTTCATATTTTGTTGAGAATATCAACAATAATTGAACATTCTTGTCGGTTAGCTCTAGCAAACAGTAAGATATCCTTTGCAAAGAGAAGGTGTAAAATCTCTGGCCCACTTCGGCTTGCTTTCGCACCCTAAAGTTTCCTTTCCATACCTTTATTCTGAATCATATAAGAGAAAGCATCTGCTACCAGTATAAATAAATAGGGATAACGGTCCCCCTGGCGCAATCCACGACCAAGAGCCACCTATCCACATGTTATACCATTTATATTAAAAGAATACCGAACAGAGCTAACACAATCTATAACTAGATTCACCTATCTGCCATCAAAGCCCATATACAACATAAGCTTCCTCAAAAATTCTCATTCCACTCTATCATAAGCTTTGCCCATGTCTAACTCCATAGCAATCGTTCCTATTTTACCTTTCTTCTTATTTTTCATGGAATGGAATAGCTCCAAAGCTATCAATGCATTGTTGATAATTAATCTCCCAGGGACAAATGCACTTTGATTTTTCTGTCAGTATGCTGATAAAATGGATTTAAGACACAAAACAATCACCTTGGACACTAATTTATACCAAGACATTTCACAAGCTAATTGAACGATACTCTGAAACTCTTGTGAGATTCTTCACTTTTGGAATTAAGCAATGTTTGTTTTAACAATCTCACTAAACTTATAGTTAATATTTTTTTAACAGAAATTAAGTTTTAACATTCGGTCTCAATATTCGTGTATTTTGAAAAAAAAATATTGTGATAACTTCTCTAAAGATACTTAATTTTTGTGAAATAAGCTAAAAACCATGTCTAATTTTAGTTTTTGACTTGATTATAAATGTTGTCAAAATTTTAGTTATTCATGTTCAAATATCCTTACTTTATATAGTTTATCCAACTTATAAGAGAAGAAAATATTGTGTACGAATTCTATTGATGTGGATTAGAGTGTCCTTTCATTTTTGTGCCCGGGGGTCTTAATAAGCACATGCTTCACATTTTTATGGTCTACAGCAACATAATCAGCATTGTCTTGATGGTCTACAGTCCATTGTTTGGGAAATAGCCACATAGAAGAACCAGAATGGCTTGGGTGACAAATTATGTAGATCATGTCTCTGTATATTCCAAACTATCCATTAAAAACATCAATCTATGAAATTGAATGAATCCAAAAACATGTGATCATATTTTTATGGTTCGAAAGCCCTCATCATAGTAGAGATACTAGACATATTTTTATCTCGACATTAATAAATTAAAACATTATGATCATCAAAAATAGGAATCCACATTTGACAATATTTAGCTTGGCTGGAACGACACCTCAGTAAGCAATATGCTAATTTCCCTTAATACTAATTCCAGAGACAGGTTGATCATAAGTGATAAGGGACATCTTAAAAGGGTGGTTCAGATGCATGACGTGGTATTTGAAGATGATTTGCTTAATGAATCTGATGATCTTGACTTGGTTTAAGTTGTTAGAGGTCTTCAAACCATGTTGTGCAAGACATGCCTATATTATAACAAGACTAAGTCAAATTGACCAACCCTAAGATATAGTTGTATGATAGTCTAAATCTATATTTTGTTTTGTATTACTTGAATCTGTAAAAATGTTAAAGATCCAGACTGGAGTATTTTTCTGTGAACAGTCTCAAGCCTAAGAATAAACTCTGGAAGAAGATCAATAAGATCATGCCTTAGAGAAAAGGTGAAGAAGCTTGGGAATAATCTGTTTTAGGAAAAATGTTCTAAGTCAAGATATCTACAAGTCACAGATCAAGTCATATAGAGAAGTTATTTGAGAACTAGAGAATGACTTATCGAGGAGTCCAAAATGGCTTATAGAGAAGTATCAGAGATATCGACAAGTCAAGTGAAGATATGAAGATTGGAGATATCGACAAGTCAAATTATCATTAGAGATATCAAAGATATCTACAAGTCAAAATGTATATAGAGATCTCTGAGATATCGACATATCATTTTTGCATGTAGAGAACTTAGAGATATCGACAAGTCAAAATGAAGATATGAAGATCGGAGATATCGACAAGTCAATTTCTATTAGAGATCTCAGAGATATCGACAAGTCAAAATGCATATATAGATCTCAGAAATATCGACAAGTCATTTCTACATGCAGAGATTTAGAAACCTCGACAAGCCAAGTTCACTTATAGAGAACTCAGAGACCTCGATAAGTCAAAGACACTTATGGAGAACTCAGAGATCTCGATAAGCCATTATACTTATTGAGATGTCAGTTCTCTATAGAATAAACTGGAGATCTCGGTATGCACCTCAAGTACAGAATGCAGACAAGTTAAATATTCAAGATTATCAATCAACAAATGATCTAATCACTTATATTGAAAAGTCTATAAAAGCAATTTGAAGAGTGCAAGAACAAGGGCCAAGATTAACTGACAAAGGAATGTCACAGACCTACAAAATTTTCAAGGATTCACTAAGCCAGAAATAGAAAGCTTTAGAGATAACTTAAAGTAGGGTTTAGTACATCTTATTGCATGATGTGTAAACCTGTATTTACTATCTATAAAATTCTGGTCCTTTATTTTAAGTTGTAAAAAAATATCTAAATTTTATTGTACTTTCTCAAGGAAGAAGCTGAGTTCTTATATTCTTAAAAACCAGGAATTGTAGCAAGACATACTTAATTTTAACACAAATTAAGTGAGTTTTGAAATACTGTGTTTCTTGTGCATATTTTTTATATTCTGCTAAAGATAATATCTCTACAATCAAACTGCTTTGTTCACCACCTTTCCACGTCAGTTTTAAAAAGCCTAAAAATCAAGAAAATACATTCACCCCCATATGTTGCACTCAATATCTAACAAGTGGTATCAGAGCAAAATTTAAAAGAAAACAAATAAAGATCTTGGAAGTATGAGTGCATAAAAGATAAGTAGTATCAAGATACCAGCCTTTGACAAAATCAACTATACACTTTGGAAAAAGAAAATGATGTTGTTCATAAGGATGGCCAATTCATTATATATCCAGATTCGCAAGAATGGCCATTTCACCCCCATGGAAAGGGTATATGAATCTACAGATGGAGACATGGTCATCCCGACTTATTTTCCCCCTAAGGACCCTTCAAAATACACGAATCTTAGAAGAAGAAAGTCTATCTAGATAGTGGCCTGCAATTAATTATGATAGTCACTTGACAATATGATATACAACAACATTGTGAACTATTACATGGCTAAACAGATCTGGGAGGAAAATAGAGATTTTGTGTGAAGTTATAGAGGAGTTTCGATCCAACCAAAGGAGAATACTGGTGTCTCAGTATGAGGGATCATGGCAAAGCCCAAAGAAATAATTACTGAAGTTTTTGAGAGGTTCAATAAATTAATAATGACTTGTAGCTACATGATAAATATTATAAAGCTGAGAAGGTTAACCTGAAGTTCCTGCTAGCTCTTCCTGACCATCTTGAACAAAAGATATCAGCCACTAGAGAAGGAAGAGATCTGATCAGAATAAAACTAGAAGTTCTATATGGAATCTTGAAAACTTATGAACTTGAAATGCTGCAAAGAAAGTTATTAAAGCCAAACCATGGACATGTGGTTGATGGTTCCAGTGCCTTAATTGTACATGGCTTACTTGGATAGGAAATTTTCTAACATTAGAGTCAAGAAGCCAAGGTTTTTCAATGACAAGGGACAGTCTTCAAACAACAACAATTGGAAATCAAACGCTCAGTATAACTCAGCTAGCAAAGGCGGCTACAAAACTGGATCTATTGACAGGTCAAAGATAAGGTGTTTCAACTGTGATGAGTTGGGTCACTTTGCTACTGAGTGCAGGAAGTCCACGAAGGTGAAGAAGGACAAGGCATGTTTGGAATTAGAGTCAAAGTATGAATCTCTCTTGAAGAAACATTCTGAAAAAGCTTACAATACAGAAGACAAAAGTTGGGATGATACTGATGATGAAAATAAGAATGAAGAGTTTGGAAACTATGCATTAATGACTGTTGGGCAAGGAGAATCATCCTCATCAAAATCAGAGGCACAAACTCTAACTACCATTGATTTAAATATAAGCCAATATAAAGAAACTATTGAAAAGATGAGTGTAGAGATATTTCATATCCACACAAGCATGGTGGCAGCTACTGAGGAAGTGAGTAGGCTGTCAAAGATAAATGATGAGCTTGAGATTGAGAAATAAAATTTAGAACTGCAGCTTGTTGAGCTTAAAACTGTCAATCAGGAAAATGAATATTTGAAGAACAAGATGAAGTGTGCTAGTGAAATAGAAGCTGTGTTGAGGGAAAAGATAGAAAAGGATGAAGTCAAGTTAAAGTCTTTCAAGAATGCTTCTCAGTTAATTAGTCAGTACCATGAGAAGAGCAAGCCATGTGCTAATATAACCCATTAGCATTGACTATGATGCCTTAAATAATAAGAAAAAGAATGAAGGTGACAAGGGCATAGCAACTATAAATGAAGATGTCCCAGCTATGTTGAAAAAAGTTGATTCACCTTTATTCAAGGCATGTGAAGTCAATTTCAGTGAAGAGAAACACACTTAATCCTCATTGTGTGCAGGGCAAAGTGAAAAAGGTCATATGGATCATCGATAGTTGATGCTCAAGACATATGATAGGTGATAAGGCCCTACTATCATAAATTGAGGAGATGTATGGCCCATTAGTGACTTTTGGAGACAACAACAAAGGATTCGTGATGAGATATGGCAATTTAGTTTCTGGAAATATTGTCATTGAAGATGTAGCACTGGTGGTTGGTTTACAAGTGAATCTCCTGAGTGTCAATCAATTCACAGATAGAGGATTCAATGTTTCATTTGACAAAGAAGATTGTTCAATAATTAGCAAAAAGACTTGTGAAATTGCTTTGAAAGGAGCAAGAAAGGGAAGCTTTTTTGTTGCAGATTTAAACTCAGAAAATGAGGATGGAATATGTTGCTTCTATACCAAGGCATCTGCTGAGCAAAGCAAGCTATGGCATAAAAATCTCTCTCACCTGAATTACAAAGCAATCAATACCCTGATGAAAAAGAAATTAGTGAGAGACATGCCAAACTTGGAGTTTTCTCAAAATAAAGTCTGCGAGGCTTGTCAAAAAGGAAAAATGAAGAAGTCAAGTCATAAGAGTAAAACTGTGAATTCCATAAGTACACATTTGCAACTTATTCACATGGACTTATTTGGACTAGTTAATGTCTTATCAATTTCAAGAAAGAAATATGCACTTGTGATGGGGATTAATACTCAAGGTACACATGGGTAGAATTTATGCATTCTAAGGATGAAACTCTACACATCATAATTAAAAATATCAAGAAGATTGAGAAGAAGGCTGAAGATCAGAATTGTGTGAAGAGATTCAGGAATGACAATGGCACATAATTCAGAAATACAACTTTAACTGAATTCTACAAAGACAAGGGCATTGTTAGAGAATTCTCGGCTACTAGAATACCTCAGCAAAATGGGGTAGTTGAGAAAAAGAATAGAACACTAGTAGAGGCTTTTAGAACAATGCTGCAAGATGCCAAATTATCAACAAGTTTTTAGGAAGAAGCTGTCAACACTGCATGCTATACTCAAAACAAATATCTTATTAACAAGAAACTTGGAAAACCACCCTACTCAATCTTATCAAAAAGGAAGCCTACTGTGAAGCATCTGCATGTGTTTGAAAGCAAGTGCTATGTTCTAAAAGACAACTCTAAATATGTGGAAAATTTTGACTCTAAGGTTTCTGAAGCAATTTTTTTGGGATGTTTATTGGAGAGAACTGCCTACAAAGTCTATGTGCTTGAACAAAAGAAAATTATGGAAATCACATATGTGACTTTTGATGATGACAAGTGTCCAAGCCTAGAATTCCTTGATGATAATGAAGCTAAGGCCCTTAAATTTGAAAATCTCAATATTGATAGTGACTCTGAAGATGAAGTTGAAGTCAACACATGCAACAGAATGAATAAAGAGTCAACTGGACAAGTAAATCATGAGAATGGAAGCTCATCTCAAACACCTGAATTTGATAGCACAAACCCAGGGGGAGAAAGAGAAGAAAGTTCTGCAAGTCATGCCAATGGTGAAGAAGATACATAAAATTCAAGTCAACAAACTCACACTAGGAAATGGATAGGAGTTACATAAGAGAAGCAAATTATTGGTGATCGAAATGTTGGAGTGGGGACTAGAAGTGCAACTGTTAATGAAGGTCTACATGCATGTTTTTTTTCACAAGTTGAGCCTAAGAAAACTGAGTAAGCTTTACTTGATCCTAATTGGATATCTGTTATGCAAGAGGAGCTAAATCAGTTTAAAAAAACAAAGTTTGGAAGTTAGTACCTGCACCAAAGAACAGAAGTGTAATTGGAACAAAGTGGGTATTCAGGAATAAAATGGATGAAAATGAGATTGTAATAAGACACAAAGCAAGGTTGGTTGCAAAAGGCTACTTACAGGAAGAAGGAATTGATTATAATGAAACTTTTGATTCAGTTGCAAGACTTGAAGCAATAAGAATCTTTCTTGCATTTGCTGTACACTCAAACTTTAAAGTGTATCAAATGGATGTAAATAATAGATTCCTAAATGGTGAGCTAGAAGAAGAAGTTTATGTGCAACAGCCACCTGGCTTTGAAGATCCTGAATTTCTAGATTTTTTCTACCAACTTCTAAAGGCTCTCTATGAACTAAAGCAAACACCTAGAGCATGGTATAACACAGTGTTAGAATTTTTTCTTACACATGGATTCACTAGAGGAACTATTGATAAGACTCTCGTTTACTAGCATCATGGTGGTGATATGATCCTAGTTCAGATCTATGTGGATGATATCATTTTTGGTTCTACTAATGAAAAGCTATGTCAAAGATTCTCAAAATTCATGAAGAGTGAATATGAAATGAGTATGATGGGAGAGTTAAATTACTTTCTTGGACTTCAAGTCAGTCAAAGAAGTGATAGAATCTTCATCAGCCAAACCAAGTATGTTAAAGATTTATTGAAAAAGTTTGGTATGGGTGATTGTTCACCTGCATCAACACATATATCTACAGCTACAAAGTTGGATGAAGATAAGAAAGGAAAAAATGTAGACAATTTAGGTTATAGAAGAATAATTGGATATTTGATGTATTTGACTGCTAGTAGACCAGAAATTATATTTGCAACATGTCTGTGTGCAAGATTTCAAGCCAATCCAAAAAAAATCACATTTGATGACTGTGAAGAGAGTTTCCAGATACTTAAAGGGGACTCCAAACTTGGGATTATGATATCCTAAGGGAACAGGATTTGAAGTTGTTGGATACACAGATGCGGATTTTGCTGGATGCAGGGTTGACAGAAAGAACACTAGTGGAAGCTGTCAATTTCTTGGACAAAGACTTGTAACCTAGTATAACAAGAAACAACAATTTGTGTTAACTTCCATAGCTGAGGCTGAATACATAGCTGTTGGAAGTTGCTGTGCTCAAGTGCTCTGGATTAGAAATCAGCTAATGGACGATGGCCTAGTGTTACACAAATTTCCAATTATGTGTGACAATACTAGTGCTATATCTATAGTGGCTAATCTAGTTAATCATTCTAGACAAAAGCACATTGATGTAAGGTATCATTTTATTAGAGAACATGCTACAAATGATACCATTGAGCTCATTTTTATTCCAACAGAAAAACAAATAACTTATTTTTTTACTAAACCTTTGGATGAAGCTACTTTCACTAGACTTGTAGGTGAAATTGGAATGCTAAATTCTTCATCCTAAAAGCAAGAATTCAGCTAATGTTTGGCAGCATATTGATTTCTTATCAATCAAAATTAATTTTATTTAATTGGAAATTAACTGGAATATAAGTTATGAATATTTCAAAAATCTCTATAAATTAACTTCTCAAAATTCAAATTTAGCTTGGAATTTTTCAATTATGAGAAAACTGTCTAAATGTTAATTTACAATTTCAATATATGAAATTAGCATAAGACAGAATCAAAAAGAACAAAAGTATATAGAAACCGAGTTCTCGATAAGTCTGACTGACTTCTAGACAAGTCATTTTGAGACTTCTCGAGTGAGTTCTCGATAAGTCATTTTTCTGACTTCTCAAAGGACTTCTCGAAAAGCATTACAATGACTTATCGATAAGTCATTGTAGAGATCTCAATAAGTGATAATTCACAGAGCTCTCTACAGTTATAAATTTTAGACTTATCAACAACTTAGAACTGAGATAATTTAATTTAATAAATTATTTTGGTAAAATACTTTTGATAAAATCATTCTGATTTTATTTTGATTTACTCAGATAAAAATTGGGAAAATTCAGTCCATTCAGAACAAACTGGGTATTTATTTGACATCTCGATAAGTCATTTTCTAGTTCTCGTTAAGAGTCGGGAAAGTGACATATCGATGTGTATCTATTCTCTCAATAAGACTTCTTGATAAGTTAATTCCAAACATTTATTTTGAGTTCTCGATAAGTCATTTACCTTTTACTATAAACACTCAGACATCTAGACATACACCTCTTTACGCCTTCGAGATCTCTAAGTGACCTAATTTCTCCAAATCCAAATTATTTTCTCTCATTTCAAGTTATTTCTCTCTAATTTTTCTTACCCACTCAAATTCAAACTCTTAAAATGGCATCAAACACAGTTAGAGCTTTCATCCCAAAAGAGGGCACCAACTATCTTGCATTTACAGATGCAAACCAAGCTCTTGATAGCTTCAAGAGCTTTGTGAAGTTCCTTTCTGAGACATACTTTGTAGGTGCTCTAACTGCAAATCCCATACTGTATTTAGATGTTCCCCGTGATTTCTGGAACACGACTGTGGTGAGAACAGTGGTGCATGAGAACCAAGCTGTATCTATGGTTATTAACTGCTCCATTCAAGGCCAACATGTGGAGTTTTCTGAGAATGATGTCAATATGGTTTTGGGCATCCCTACTGACAATATGGCGGAGGTTCCAACTCAAGATGAGCTAGCCGAGTTCATGGACTTCATTAACTACAGTGAGAGGATCAACTTAGCAAGCCTGAACAAGAAGTATTTGAGAAGGGAATGGTCTTTCCTTTTTGACTCAATTGTGAGGGCCTTCACCTGTAGAAAGATAGGGTATGACAAAATTTCAAGTGTTGTTCAGAAGCTGGTGTTCTCCATGGCTTACAACAGGTACCTCAATGTAGGAGTTTTAATTATGGAGGAACTCAGCACCGGGCTCACAATGCCTTTGGCATCAAGAGGTAAGGAAATCTTTCTGCCTAGGTTTATCAAGTCTGCTTTAAATCATAAAGTGTAAGACATTCATTTACTTAATGGTATAGAAAGGACAAAAATAGGAAATTGTAAACAAGTGTTCAAAATTCTATTTGGCTCACTCTGTATAAAGCAAGGTACCTGTAAGTCTTAGAATCACTCCATTTATGTTGGGGAGATTCAAGACTTACCCTTACCCAATTCCTGACATGAGATCAACTGTTCAATCTAGTACAGTTATGGCTCATGTCCCTGTAGAAGAACAAACACAGGAATACCAACAGGGGCCTTCCCAAACTAAAACCATTTCTTCATTACCATTAGAAGATAGGAAACTAACCATTTTATCCTCTCAAAAGGGTGAAGTGATTAGAAAGAAGAGAAAGCATGCAACCCTAACTGTGATAAATGAGAGTGGTGAGGATCAAATTCCAATAAAGTCCAACCTGGTCAAGAAACCAAAGAAGGCAAAGGAATCTGATCTGACCACTCGTTTGGCTACCTCTGCATCCTCCTAAAAGGATGTACTTACAAAAGTGGGCATTCAACAGACTCTAGGGGCATCCTCTCAACAGGGTGTCTCTATTGAAAAGAGCACTCACCCTAGTGCACCTTGTAAAGAGCCTGCACCAACACTTGAGCATATTCAAGTGTATGAAAGGAGGAATAAGGATGGCACACAGACAGAGAACACACCTTTTGAAGCTCCCTCTTCTATTCAGGGGGGCTGTCAACACTCAATCCTGAAATTACTAATCTTATATCAAAAATTTCTTCTTCATACAATGAAACACTTGAATCTAATTCTCAAGTGTTGTCAAAATTAAGTAACATGGTTCATGAAACTATGCTCACCACCCATGAACCACATTAGGTTGGTGAGAGGCTACACTCTGGGGCAGACCTTGATGACACAAACACAAACACAAGGGTTTCATCAGTTTTTACTGAAGACCCCATGGTAGTTTCTCAAGAACTTCATGTGCTAAACAATCTTCATAGATTGATGGGTTTGAGGGTAGTACTCCTGAGGGGGAGTTATCTAAATCCTCTCTAATTCAATTGGAGGTTCCTCATATAGGGACAACTGCCTACAAAACCCTAGCTGAAATTGCCTTAACAATCGAAGCTAGGAGTCCAATTGCCAATGAGCCTGTTATAGGGGAGGCCAGTCAGGCACATTCAAATGTCAGCTCTCTGCAAGAAGAGCAAGGGTTTGAGGCCATGGTACATGACAGTAACCTGGTCAAATCCCCTCCAATTCAATTGGAGGTTCCCACTATTGGTGAACAATACACCGTTACAACCATAATTGCAACATCACACAACATCACACAACAGCTTCTTACAACAGACATGTCCATTCAGGATTATCAAGCAATTTTGTTGTCTTATAAAATAGATGTTGAAGAACAACAACATAAAATTTTCAATGAAGCTGAACAAAATGGCAATGTGGATGCTTGGTTAGACAAAGAGTTCAGTCTAGAGATGGATGAGGTTTTGGCTAGGTTTAGAGAGGAGTATGTAACTATCTTGGGAAGTAATGCTAAAACTCTCAGTCCCCGGGAAGTTTATGATGCTATTATAGAGGTCTACAAGGCACAGCTTAAAGATTTTCACCTTATTGGTAAAGCATTGCAACAAACTCTGAACAGTCATCGAGACAAAATTTAAAGATTAGTGAAAGACAAGCTAGATGATCTTGTGCAATCTCAAGTTGAGATCAATAATAAATTTTAGAAATTTATTGATCAAATGGCAAGGTTTGATATGTCCAGCATGGAGCAAAACATCAAAAAACTGAAACAATCATTTGTAGCTTTGCATGAAGTTGTCCAGAATCACATTTCAAGTAACAATGACACAAGGCTCAAACTGGATCAACTTCATCAAGATAGATATGAACCATCTGCTCTTTTAATGCAAGGGATGAAGGAGACAGTTCAAGCTACTTTTGGTGCTCCTATCTCTTCAAGTTTCCAACAACCTTCTTCTACATCAACAAATCTCCATATTCAATCTCTACAACAGCAAGTTTCAACTCTCCAAGTCTCCAATGACTCACTCATAGCTTAGGTCAATGCTCTCACTTCTCTAGTGCATAGTCAACATAATGACATCAGGACCCTGTAGACTCCCACAAACATCTTCAAATACAGAATTCAGTTTCTTTGGGAGCTATCATGGGTTGCCTTGAATGTTCCTTTACCTGCTCTTCATAAAGCTGTGAGGCCAGAAATTCCAAATCTACTACTCCTGTCTGCCAATAAGACTGAGGGGGAGATAGAAGTTAGGATTCAACATTCCAAAGAAGCTGGTAAATTTTCACAAACTCAAGAGGCTGGAAAACCTAATACTCACTCCAGTCAAAGTTCTATACAATTAAAACTCTCTCAAGATGTTAGTAAAGGAAGGCTCTAGAAAGCTGCAGTAAGACCCTGTCAAGATAAAGAATTCAATGAACTACCGGCAGTTCTAAGAGTCTCTCTCGCCAACAACTACATCACTTAAAATAGAGCTTTGGCCAACAACATCAATTTCTTAAGAGTGGTAATAGTAAAGGTTGATAACTTTTTGGAGAAGATAATAGTAGCAAATGTCAATGTTGGTGAGACTACGTAGCTGTATAAACAGTTACGTTATAACTCAACACGATAACAACACTAGAACATGACATGTTAATAATACTACGTCTACACAAGAAATCAGGAAGAATGAAGACAAGGCAAATACAAAGAATCAGAAGATTAGAAGAAGGCCTAAAGTCTGTCTACAGGTCACTGAAAGAAGTTCATTAATATGATCATGCCTCAGTGAAGAACAAAGGCTAAAGACTTTCAGGGTTTCAGAAATGTTGAAGATTCAGTATACAAGTGCTACCGGAAGATTTCAGTGTATTGGCATTGATTGAAGATAGACAGTGTTCGAAGTATAGGAATATGAAGAATTGAAGACAGGGTATAGATAGAGGTTAATGAAGATGTTGTCTAAAGTATCAGAAAGGATTCAAGTAAAAGAACAGTTGTTTATTGATAATCAGTGTCTGAAGCAATAAAGTTGAGGCAAGCTTAAAAATTTAATCGAGGCCATAATACGAAAACCTGAATCGGGGTTAGTCGTCTGTGAACCAGACCAGTTGCACTAGGCGTCAACAGCTTTCGAAAGGAATCTGGGTATTATTTTTAGAAGAATTGTTAAGTTGAGGAACGTACTTGGATTGAACATTTATATGTTAAAGTACGAGAAGAGGTGCGCGGGTTTTACAGCTAAACAACTCAGGGGACTGGCGAAGCTCAAAGTTTAATTGTTAAAATTAATAAATTTATTTAATGGACTTTAAAATAATTTATTTAATAAACTTAAATTGATTTATCTTATAAACTTTAAATAAGTTATTTTATAAATCTAAATTAGTTTATTTATATAAGTTATATTTAAGTTTATTTTATAAATTAATTTAGTTACAAATTAAACTTAAAAAGAAAAGAAAAGAAAAAAAATAAAGCAAAAAGAAAACAAAAAAAAGGAAAATACAAAAAGAAAAGAAAAGAAAGGAAAAACAAAAAATGAAAAAGGAAAAAGAAAACAAACAAAAATAAAATAAAGAAAAGAAAAAGAAAAAAATAATCAAGGAAACAAAATTGTATAGGTTGGTTTTGATTAACCAAGTACATATACATGTACTGGTTAAATAACTTGTCGTTATAGAGAGATTCCCCCTCCCCCTTGTCGCCATACAAAATAAATAAGTAAGTGACCCCCTTGTCGCCACAGAGCATCACAGGATAGTCGCCACACAGAACCCGTCGCAACAGAGCACTCCCCTCTCCTCAGCCACACATTTTATTGGATAAAGTCTACACTTTGCAGCAGAAGAAAGGAGCCATTCATTTTTCTGTTCTTCTTCTCTCCCAAGAGAGGAGTGAAAATGGCAGCATTGATTTACAGAGAAGCTCAAGCTTTTTGTATATCCGTTTAACTTCTCACCGGATTAACGTTATAATGCCCGATTTAAATCTTGTATATTCATAGGGGCATTATAATCGTTACCCGGTAATTTAAATCCTAGTACAAACAAAAGTTAGATAATTGTATAGGATTTGATTTGTAAATCTTTGTAGTAGCTAGGAACTTTATCGTTCTTAGATTGTAACCGGTTAATTTATTTACCGGAGTGTAGCAAACCCTCGAGGATTTATATACGAATATATATTTCCCCGATATCTTGTGTTCCTTGTTTTTATCGTCCCAAACACTATTCAACTCAAGAACACAAAACCACTAACCGAGCACTAAATATTATATCCGCTAAAGATTCGAAAGAATTTTTAATTTAGTATTTATCATATTCAACCCCTTATTATACGATAATTCGGGACCTAATAATTGGTATCAGAGCTTACCGATTGATACACAAATCAGGATCCTTAAATGGATTTATTTTATTAACTTTTCATTTACACAAATTTATTTTGGTAAATTTGATTAGAGAATTTATTTTATAAATTTAATTAAAATAAGTTTATGCATAAACTTAATTTAAATTTATTTATTTTATAAATGTTACTAAGTTAATTTACTATTTAAATTTTAGTAAATAAAGTTTTTAAATTAATTATTTTTCGGATTTATTGGCTGCCAGATTTGGTAAACAAAAGAGTGCCATTTCTTGAGTATTTAAGGAGTTTCGGTTATGTTAACATATTTGTACAAGTACTTGTGCAAATAATTGGAAGCTACTTGCGCGGAAATAAAACCAGAAAACAAAGCAGCTGAGGTATTCAATTTGGCACCTTCGATTTACACTACACGCGCCTAGCAAGCGTCCTGGTACATCACACGCAAAACAAGTAGAACTCAGCAAATGTGCTAGGGTGGTGCAGCCACGCACGAGTTAACTAAGTGCATGTCAAGGTCGCCATAGATATACCAACATGTAGTCGCCATAGACGCACGCAGGCTTCCTGATTATTTACTCGT
This sequence comes from Apium graveolens, assembly GCF_009905375.1. Taxonomy (NCBI): domain Eukaryota; kingdom Viridiplantae; phylum Streptophyta; class Magnoliopsida; order Apiales; family Apiaceae; genus Apium; species Apium graveolens. The sequence continues at coordinate 31,612 of NW_027418403.1, forward strand.
CGCAACAGCCGGTCTTTGCCTCCTGTTTAATTCTTGTAGTTGCCATACAAATAAAAATAAACGGTGCCCAAATAATAGCAGTCGCCACAGGCTAACTGGTTTTGGAAGCTAAGGCAGGATACTGTAAACAACCCAAGGTCTCCATAGAAGTCAGGAGTCGCCACAAAAAAGACGGCGCACAAATTTTTTTTTCCTCCTGATCGCCATAGACACGGTCGCCAGAGGAGGTAGCACTTAACAAATTCTGCAGCCCCTTAATTAATTACTTCTGATTTATTTATTTTTCCATAAAATTTAAAATTCTTAAATTTTAATTTTTCTTAAATAATAATTTACGTTTGATTTTATTTTTAAGAAAATTCGAAATTCTTGAAAATTAATTTTCTCGTAATAATTTATTTTTGATTAATTTATTTCTAAGAAAATTAAAAATATTGGAAATTTAAATTTCTCTTAAATATTAAATTAAGGGTACTCAAGGATTGGTAGACTCAGGAATTTCTCCGGGCTTTTAAAGTAGATTTTAATCTTTCCAAGAAAACGAAGACCATGTGCTATTCAGACGGAAAATTCACGAATACGGAAATTGAAGATAATGGTTTAATTTCTACGGGTACAGCTTTTCTCGAAGATTTTAAGACAACTCTATGATTCCAGATTGTACAGTCACACAGTGGTTTGTACCAATGCTATATTCATCCGCGAATCAATGAGATCATACAGGAAGGAATTGTGGAGGTCAGAGAGAATAGTGGGGACATACAATATCTCAGTTATAGGCAGTAAAGTGGAACCTCTGGACATAATGTAAGAGTTACTGATAGCTGAATCAGAAGAAGCTCAGGTAGAAGTACTTGAGGGACTGGACGTCAGGGCAGGTTTCACTTGTTAAGGAACTTTAGTCACATCAGATTCATAAGGAGTATATAAGCCATATCCAAGGATCAAGCCTATCTATTCTGAAGCAGAGATTCTTACCGATTCAGTTCAAAGGGTGATTACAAGACTGAGATTGAGACATAAACAAGATTTGATAGCTATAGGTTTTGACAAGCAATATTGTGTCAAGTAACTATCAGGGGTTTTGCTACAACAGAACAAGAAGCTTGACAAACAAGGATGAGTAGGATTCAGTTGAAGAGTTGAGACAAAGGTGGAATATTTTCTTAGGGAAACAGCCAGTCAAAACTTATAGTGCACGGGAAAGAGTTGGGATGGATCGGATGACGAGAATCATGAATATCTTGCTTTCATAGCAATCTCTAAAGATGATCCAACTCATATATCTCAGTAATCAATTTCTTGAACCACTATAATATTTGTTTTCAATATTCAATGCATGATAAGATCTTAGTGTTTAAATGTTTAACACTGCACAATCATGAGAGCATCACACATAGATAATGCTAAACTAGTTCACTAGATTATCTTTCTGGTAACTAGGATTGATGTTTAACTTATGCATGTTACTTTAGAGGATCTTAATATGTGTTTGAATATTTGTTAAACATGATTAATTGCTTTAGTAAGATATATGTTTTCCAGCACTTAAGACCTTTGTCAATGCTTATCTCTTGTATCCTAATACAATGTGATTTATTCATTTGATCTTGATTGTTTGTTAAGATGTATCAATTTATAATTGGATTGAGATAGCTAGATGAGATTTATCAACAGGATTGGACTAGATAGAATTTGTGATATACTTGTTAATTCTGTTTGTTCCATATCATGCCTATATTGCTTAATTCTTATGTGTAATGTTTCTGAATGAATGTATCTCAGTTACATGCATTAAAAATTGGAACCTCGGGATAGAATGTAAGAGTTACTGATAGCTGAATCAGAAGAAGCTCATGTAGAAGTACTTGAGGGACTGGATTGTCAGGGCAGTGTTTCACATGTCAGGGAAGTTTGGTCGTATCTAGATTCACAAGGAATATACATAAGCTATATCTAAGGATCAAACATATCTATTCTGAAGCAGAGATTCTTACAGATTCAGTTCAAGGGGTGATCACAAGACTGAGACGGGACATAAACAAGATTTGATAGCTACAGGTTTGACAAGCAAAATGTGTCAAGTAACTATCAGGGGTTTTGCTACAACAGAACAGGAAGCTTGACAAACAAGGATAAGTAGGGATTCAGTTGAAGAGTTGAGACAAAGATGGAATGTTTTCTTAGGGAGCTAGCCAATCAAAACTTATAGTGCACGGAAAGAGTTGGGATGGATCAGATGACGAGAATCATGAAAATCTTGCTTTCATAGCAAACTGTGAAGATGATCCAACTCACATATCTCAGGTTTCAATTTCTTGAACCACTGCAATATTTTGTTCTCAATATTCAATACATGATAAGATCTTAGTGTTTAAATGTTTAATACTCACACAAGCATGACAACATCACACATAGATAATGCTGAACTAGTTTACTAGATATTTTCTGGGAACTAGGATTGATGTTAACTTGTGCATGTAACATTAGATGATCTTAAATAATTGTTGAATATTTGTTGAACATGATTAATTGCTTTAGTGAGGTAATATTTTTCCAGCATATAAGACCTTTGTTAATGCTTACTCTCTGTATCCTATTACATTATGAATTATTCATTTGATCTGAATTGTTTGTTAAGATGTATTAATTTATAATTGGATTGAGATAGCTAGATGAGATACATCAACAGGATTGGTCTAGATAGAATAGTGATTATTTGTTAATTCTGTTTGTAACATATCATGCCTGTCTTGCTTAATTCTTATGCGTAATGTTTCTGAATGTATGCCATGTACTCCTATTTCAATGCTTGTTTATTTCTATGCCATGTATGCATCTCTTAGTAGTTGCATTAATTATAGAGAAGCATGTTTAGGATTACAATAGGGCAACTGCTAGTCCTCCTTATGTAAGGTTGGAACCATTTTTCCCCTAGCCTAGAGACAAATCTGTCAAGGGTATTAAAATAGGAGAAAATGGTCAGTCAAAGACAAGAATTAGCATGATAAGGTTGCAGCTGTTGTTATCTCTGTTTATAATAATATCTCAAATCCATCTGGACCCAAACTGATAAGTTGGGGTACCAAGAACTGTAATCCATTTGTGAGTGCAGGACATAACAGGTTAATTGATTCATATGTATTCCTGGTAATTCATACTCAAGGCATATGATCAAAGAAAGAGCCTCACAATTCAAATATGATTAACAAAAGCTATTCCGTCAGTAATCTTTGTGAGATGACAACAAAGGTTTTCATTACGGGACAAGATATGCAGAAAAGGGATGTCATCATGGATTCAACAATTGCTATCACTGATAACAACTGATAATTGGCGTCACTGATAACAATTGAAGCAACTTCTTGCTGGAGAATCAAGGCACAAATCTTCTTATCAGACAGTTCTGTATCAAAGGACAAAATGTCAATTCAATGAAGGATTAGTGTCTCGTCTGAAGCAGGAAGATTGAGAAGCTTGCTCTTCTTAGAGTAAGGAAAGGATATGCTCGTGGCTAGACTATCAGGAAAGGTGAAGTCAATGGTTTCTACTGTAAAGCTTCATCTCATAAGAGTTTAGTTATGGCATTAGAAGCTCTCACCCTTGACATCAACACAAGGAACTCTTTTATAAAAAGGTTTAGTGAGAGGACTGCCTCATATAAAATTCAGAAAATGTTAAATGTGAGGCATGTAAGAAAGAGAAGTCAAAGAAAATATCACATCAAAGCAAAGATATACCTTTGTGATGGTGGTTGACTACTCTTATTAAACAAAGTTGTTGATTCGTGCATTATCAAGATAAGACATCACATATGGTGATTGATCACAACAAAGAAGATCAAGCGGGAAGCAACTGTAGAAGAAATGATCTGGTGATCAGATAATGGGACTGAATTCAAGAAGCAGTTCTGATTAATATCTGTAATATCAAGAATATTTTGAGACATATTCACACTTGGAGCTCCGTGTCATAATGGAGTGGTACAAAGGAAGAACCAGAACTGATTAAAGCTACAAGGAGAATATCAAGCTAATCAAGACTTTCTAAATACCAAAGGGCTGGAGCAGTCAATACAGTTTGCAACAAGTTAGATCAAGCCTTGATCAAGATGTATACATGAAGACCACTAATGAGTTAATGGCAACATAAGCAAACACCGGATAACCTCAAAGTGTTTGGAGAGAATGTTCTACAAGTTAGGATATTTTCCATGGCTACTCAGTGGAGTCTACAACCTACAGGGCATTTATGGTTGATCAACAGAAGATGATTAAAAGTCTAAGTGCACAGTTCAACAACTCAATGCTCCAAGCTGTTAAAGGAGAAATTGATGGTATTGATGATCCATATCCAAACAGTGGAATGGCAGTGTATAACAAAACTCATTAGTTTCAATGAAGCCATACTAGCAAGGGTAGGATTTTCAGGAAATTCCCCAGCAACAGCTTAGGGGGAGCAAAAGAAGGATCAACTAGTCAGATACAACACCATATGAAAATCAAGAGGACACTGCAAGAACATATCTGCTGAGACAAAGGGTTTGATATTAATGTTATTCCCAGAGTCTAGTTCTTAAGTGATCCAGATGGTAGAGTAATGATTAGTAGGGCTACTGAGTTTGAATGATTATTTGTCTAGTTTTCTATCTGAAGAAGAAACTAAGAAAGTTATAGAAGCTCTGATAGATCCAGATTGATTTGGGTGATTGTAAAGCAAGATGAACTCAATCAGTCAGCAAGCAGAGTGTAGGAAACTGGTATCCAAACCAATGACAATATTTTAGTTTGGTACAAGGATAACCACAAGTCAAATTGGATGACAATGACATTGTTACGAGGGACCAAGGCCAAAACTAGGATGCTAGGTTATTATCAGGAAGCAGTATCTAACAGATAGCACCAACGACGAGACTTGAGGATATTATGACATCTAGGCACTGATGCATATTACACTTGGAATTGGACTCTAGTAGATGTCGTACAAGTGCACTCTTGGTTGGTGAGTCAAAGGAAGTAGTCAATGCACAATAGTTCATGGACTTTTGCAAAAGCAGATCAATTGGACTCTGTATATCTCTTCTTCACAAGCTCACTTCAGGTCGGTATGAACTAGTATACTGCTCAAGCAAATTGTCAAGGACATTGTACTGGCACTCTAACCCAAAGTTACAAGTTTAATATAATCTAGTAGAGTCGTTATACCTAATAACTCTCCTTATCAGTAGGAACAAACATATTGTTTTATATGTGCAATGATATAATGATAATGTTATATGTTAGTATACTAACAAAAACTTGTGCAAGATTATTTGCTAAGTAATTACAGAGTAGGTATGGAGGAGGCATGTTGGAAAGGTTGCAATTCATTTGGGATTACTTTAAGCAAGCCATTAGATAATTCTTTTAGGAGCTCAAGCAAGCCAAAAGAACAATATTTTAGGAGCACAAGTAAACCAAAAAGATGATGGAAATACAAGTAAGTTAAGGATCTTTTTGAAGCTACAAATTTGGAAGATTCGGAACATGCCAAGACTACTTACCAACAGAAACCACTAAAGGTTGATCGTGCAACTCAGGTATAATGACAAGCTATAGAGGTATGACGAGCTCACTCTTTTACTCAAATGCTAATAGAGAACATGTAATGTTCTCAAAATGCCAAAGTGCAAGGTTCCAAGTGGATCCTAGGAATCCAATCTTATAGCTATTAACAAGATTATTAGATATCTTAAGGGACTAGCAACTCTTGGAGTAAAGTACTCCTAAAGATATTATACTTAACATGTTTGGGCTATATAGATATAGATTGACGCAGGTTAAAAGAAAGACAGGAGAAGCATCTCTGAAGCTGTCACCTAAGTGACAGGAGAAGCATCTCGGAAGCTGTCAACTTCGTGGAAGAAGAGTGATTTTTGTTATGATAAAAACAACTTCAAATCCAAAACTCTGTGGAACACTCTATGACAAGGCACCTTCACACCAGGTATCATTACTTTAGAGAGCATGTCTTTAGTCTAAAAGTTACTTGCAGAAACATATACCAAATCACTTGTTAAAGCTAATTTTTCAAGACTGGTTTAAGTGTGGGATATCATTCATTGCACATTAGTTGGAAATCCCATCTGTAAGGAATTCTTTATATAAGTTCACAAGTATTAAATCTTCAATATTTAAAGGACTTGTGAATTTATCAGTAATCCAGTACCTCGTACTTAGTGCTACTATCTTGATTATCATTATAAATCATATACATTTCTGGTAGGTAAGTATTATAGCATTAAGTTTGAACTTTATTTAATTGATTTAAATTATGACTGTAGACAATTCCATTCTATATCAGTCTCATAACTTCAATTATATTAAAATAATATGCAGCATAGTTATTTGTATCTTGTACTGAATAATTGTGATACTTTTAGTATTAGTGATATTATTTAGAATTTTTGTTCTAAGTAATCAATGCTTATTTCTAAAATCACTAATATTGAAAGTTGAAGTATTTTCTAAGTTATGTGTATAAAACTCTCAATATTTTATATGCTTAGAAAGTATTTCTAAATTACTAATTATCCAAAGAGTGATTGCCATGTATATAAGTAATATATCCTATTGGTGATTATTCAAGGATAATTATGAAAATATTTAAGTGCTAGTATCTAACATAGATATTTAGTATTTATTTATTTGATATTTATTTTGGGTAGTTTGGATTATGAAATTGAAGCAATTCAATGATTTTATTTGCTCCATAATTCAAACTAACTTAAAATAAATAAGCAGCATGATTGATTATAACTAAATTGTCAACAATTGATATCTAGTATATTGATTGTAACTTATGTGTTATAAGTTAATTATGAGATTTTGGTTTTAGTGAATTTAGAATGTTATATCTCAAGAATTCACTGAAATCAGAATAATTATAGCATGATTAGTGTGTGCTAATTTTGACTTATATCAGTTAATGATATTTAGTTAAGAGTTAACTATGAACTAATTGTGAAGTATTAGTATTTATGACATTACTTAGAACTCCTCTAAGTAATCAATTTATCCTCAGTCACTTATACTAATATAAAAAGTGTAAAAATATCTCTTGAAGTACAACTATGGTCAATAAAGATTTTGCTTTATTAGAAGTAACCATAGTTGTTCACTTAGAATAATTTTTATACTTATTTGCAAATTCCTAAACACTTTGATAATAGATGCAATACTCAATGGATCAAAGTATATGGAACTTAGAATATTTTTCTAAGATTGCAAACAAGTCAATGTTGGTTAATGTTGCTTTATTTATCGAACCAATATTTGAGATATTACAGTTGTTAGGAGTTAACAATTGTACGATATATGAAATTGAATGCTGATGTCTTTTTGATAGATAATTGGTATTTAATTCATTGATATCTATTTTAATATTTAAAATAGATGCAACATAATTATTGGTATCGAAAGTACTTGACAAGTATCAGACAATGATATATTTTAATATTTTGTTGCTGATAATTGTGAGATTTTAAGTTCTAGTAATTTATATTAGTTGCTATATCTAACAGATTCACTACAATTTGAAATTAGAAGCATAGTCAGTCTTATTAAGATTATTTATCAATAAACAATGTTGTTGGTAAATTTTATAAAGATAGATTATGGAGCTTTTGACATGAATGAGAATTGCTTAGACTTTACCCTAAGTGATCAATGCTTTTACAAAAACTCATTCATATTGAAAGACAAAATCTTTCTTTCTCTTCTTAATACTGCTAGGTCATCAGTCTGTGTCTTATCAAATCATTTATCTTTTAGGCATAAAAACAGACTTGTGCACTCGAACAGTTTTAGGAGAAAATCAAACTTCTTTCTACATTATGATTGCTTATTTCATTAAAATCTTTTGAAATCACTATTGTACATCATTTCTCTCAAAAGATTAAATGCATAATTTTCATTCATTATAGATCTTAAGTGCATTTTATCTCTATATTGCCATATGCTCTGTGATACAGGTTCAGCCTCCAATGGCATTCTTTCATTGATAGTCATGAGGTTGAAAACCCACAACTTCTATCCCAGACTATAAAGAAAACACAGAAACATAACCAACCAACACTCTCTTACCACTAAAATGAAGTATGAATGAGCGTGAGGGAGAAAGTGCCTTAGTGCACCACATAAGGAAGGTTCTGACGTCAACCCAGCAGCTCTGTCTCCTACAAAGATGATAGTATTTAAAAAAGACAACTGCTAGCTCCCATACATCTTCTCAAAAAGATGTAATGGCTGAAAAGGCAAAAACAGTTACTAGATTCATCCTCTCAACAGGGTGCGTCTATTGAAATTCGTCTGTCGGCCAGGGTATCCGATGTAGTGTCACCACCTCAAACATAAACAATTCTTGATGCACAAGGAAAGGTTACACACAAAGGATGAGTTGACGAAAACAAGAGTTTCGACCATTTTACGGCCATTCGATTGTTCAAGGTTCTTTAATGGACCAATTGCCTTTACAGGTGTTAGGAGAGGATACTGATCCAATAGCCATATGTCAGTGGTCAGTGTCTACCTCCCCAGGACTAATAAACCTGGATGCATCTGCGGATAGTGGATCTGACATAGGTGCAGATCGGCAACTTGTCGACAATGATTCAGATTTACCTGATGAGTCACAAGGAAATGTCTTCACAACATTAGAAGGAAACTTTGATCTTTATGCTAAATTCTTTGGATCATTGTTTACCTTCCCAGAGTTCAAATCTGGAACCTAAAAGGGAAACTAGCAACTTGTAGATTATGACTCAGATTCATCTGACGAGTCTAACAAGGATGGGGATTTTGCGAACTCCCATTGCACCACCTATGACCTCCTAAGGATGGCTAAGGTGATTTTCCTTGCAGGTACAACTGGATTTTGGAGCTATGAGAGGAGTGATACACTTGTGAGAATGAGTTGTAAACACGAGTGGAGGAGAAGAGTGAAACACTTGTGAGGTACACGAAACAGAATCACACACTCACAGTGAGGAAAGAAAGACAGAAACATCATATCCCATTCCCTATCCCTAAACATGGTTCTTGATACTTCGTGTCTCAATTCTGTTTATGATTGGAACTTAACTTCTTAGGAACCTAACATTTACATATTGGATTAGAATAATTCGGGACCTTGGGAGCTCACAATTGGTAACACTTGGTGATCTCACATTTGAGAGGTATAAGGAGTTGGGAAGATTGGTTGAAACATGATGATCAACAGTGAAGTCATTCTTGCAGCCATTTAAGGGACTGGTTTGATCAGACTATGACCTGTTATTTCTTTTCCAACCAAATAACATATGAGAACTCCTTCAGACAACACACATATATTCCTTCTCTAAGGGGGAGATAAAAGCTTATATAATAGTTTGGGGATTCCTCAACTAAGGGGGAGAAATAGCAGGAAGGAGGAAAAAGGTAAAGCACATGTACACTATACCACACCATTGTTTGTTTGTAACTACTGATTCTATTGTACGGGAGAGGTGGTAAACATAAGGTGATTTCCTGGTAATCAGAAGAAGTGGTTTGGTTTATCACTATCCTTTATAAGGGGAAGATGCTGTTTTCCAAAAGGGGAGTACCCATCAGTTCTTATCTGCGGATCCTATTGTACGGGAGAGGTGGTAGACGAAGGTGATCTCCGTTAAGCAGTTTGATTCTCATAGGGGGAGAAGCAAGAGAGATATGCGCTTCTCAACAGGAAATGTGGTTGACAAGAGAAGCTGCTGATGATACTTACTTCAAGGACTGAGAAGTTTTATCTGGAAGAGATTGTGAAGAACCAAGGAAATGAAGATGAAACTACTTGAAGATCAGTTCAGTGTCTAGAAGAACAACATCTTTCATTTCAGTTACTCAAGAAATCTGGAAATGCAGTACTTGATCCAGAAAACCAGTAGCATTAGTTACAAGTTCTTGTACAATTACTTTTTCTAGTTGTTAGTTGAGTTATCCTCTCTATTAAGTTGATTGTTAGGTTTAACAATCAAATAGGGGGAGATTGTTGGTGAGACTGCGTAGCTGTATGAACCAGTTACGTGATAACTCAATACAATAACAACACTATAACATGACAGGTTAATAATACTACGTCTACACAAGAAATCAGGAAGAATGAAGATAAGGCAAATACAAGAAATCAGAAGATTAGAAGAAAGCCTGAGTCTGTCTACAGGTCACTGAAAGAAGTTATTAATATGATCATGCCTCAGTGAAGAACAAAGGTTAAAGACTTTTCAGGGTTTCAGATTGTTGAAGATTCAGTATACAAGTGCTACCAGAAGATTTTAGTGTATTGGCATTGATTGAAGATAGACAGTGTCGAAGCATAGGAATCTGAAGAATTAAAGACAGGGTATAGATAGAGGTTAATGAAGACATTGTCTAGAGTACCAGAAAGGATTCCAGTTGAAAGTACAATTGTTTATTGACAGTCAGTGTTCGAAGCAATAAAGTTGAGGCAAAGATTAACAATGTAATCAAGGCTATAATACGAAGACCTGAATCGGGGTTAGTCGTCTAAGAACCAGATCAGTTGCACTAGGTCTCAACAGCTCGTGAAAGGAATCTGGGTATTATTTATAGAAGGAATTGTTAAGTTAAGGAACGTGCTTGGATTGAACGTTTATCTGTTAAAGTATGAGAAGAGGTGCGCGGAGGTATACAACTAAACAGCTCAGGGGACTGGCGAAGCTAAAGTTAATTGTTAAATAAATAAATTATTTAATGGACTTTAATATAATTTATTTAATAAACTTAAAATGATTTATCTTATAAATTTTAAATAAGTTTATTTTATAAATCTAAATTAGTTTTATTATATACGTTATATTTAAGTTTATTTTATAAATTTATTTAATTACAATTAAACTTAAAAAGAAAAAGAAACAAAAAGAATATAAAAAAAAAGGAAAAGAGAAAAGAAAAAGAAACAAAAGAAAGGAAAAAGAAAAACAAAAGAAAAAGAGAAAAGAAAAACAAAAAACAAAAACAAAACAAAACAAATAAAGGAAAAAGAAATAAGAAAAACAAATAGAAATCAAACAAACGTACAAGTCAGTTTGTTTGTTGTGGTGTATACTTGTCGCCACACAACCAAGCTCCTCTCTCTTGGATCAGCCTGTCGCCACAGAACAAAGATTGCACTCTTTGTCGCCACAGAGAAAAGCTGTTACCACACAGAGCTCCTCAATTCTCAGCCACACAATTTTATTGTGTATAAAGTCTGCACTTTGCAACAGAAGATAATCAGCCATTCATTATTTTTCTGTTCATCTTCTCTCCCAAAAGAGAAGTGAAAATGGCAGCATTGATTTACAGAGAAGCTCAAGATTTTTGTATATCCGTTTAACTTCTCACCGGAGTAACGTTATAATGCCCAATTTAACTCTTGTATATTCATAGGGGCATTATAATCGTTACTCGGTAATTAAATCCTTAGACAAACAAAAGCTAGATTATTGCATAGGATTTGATTTGTAAATCTTTGTAGTAGCTAGGAACTTTGTTGTTCTTAGATTGTAGCCGGTTAATTTATTTACCGGAATGTAGCAACACCCTCGAGGATTTATATACGAATATATATTTCCCCGAATATCTTGTGTTCCTTATTTTTATCGTACCAAACACTATTCCTCTCAAAAACACGAAACCACTAACCGAGCACTAAATATTTTATCCGCTAAAGATTCGAAAGAATTTTTAATTTAGTGATTATCGTATTCAACCCCCCTTCTACGATAATTCAGGACCTAACATAAATCTTTCCATATCTTGTAGATATGTGACCTTTCTTTGTCAGATAATATTTGCCCTTGATCTTGTACTCTTCAAGCTGTTTTTGTAGACTTTTCAATTCAGTAATTGAATTGTTTGTTGATTGATAATATTGGATCTTTAACTTGTCTGCATTCTGTACTTGAAAAGTATATCGAGATCTCCAGTTTAATCTATAGAGTAGTGACATCTCGATAAGTATATGACTTATCGAGGTCTCTGAGTTCTCTATAGGTATACTTGACTTGTCGAGGTCTCGTAATACTTGCACTTGAATTGAATTGTCGATATGTCTGATATCTCTACATGTGGAGCTGGCTTGTCGATATCTCGGAGATCTCTACATACATTTTGAGTCGTCGATATCTCTGAGATCTCTATGTGAGAATTGACATTGTCGATATCTCCAATCTTCATGTCTTCATTTGACTTGTCGATATCTCTTAGTTCTCGATATGTAGAAATAGATTGTCGATATCTCCAATCTTCATGTCCTTCATTTTCCTTATCGATATCTCTTAGACTTCTCTATAAGCCATTCGGGACTTCTCGATAAGTCATTCTGGACTTCTCGAATGACTTTTCTATATGAATTGATCTGTGACTTGTCAATATCTTGACTTAGGATATTTTCCATAAAATAGATTTATTCAGCTCCAAACTTCAGTATCATTTCTCTGAGACATGATATGTCTTGATCTTCTTCCAGAGTTTATTCCTTAGCTTGAATTGATTACAAGAAAATACTCCAGTCTAATCTTTTAACCATTTTACAGACTTAAGTAATATAATACAGAATACAAATTTAATTACCAATACAACTGAATTTTAGGGCTGTCAGTTTGAATTAGTCTTGTTATTGTATAGGCATATCTTGCACAACAATCTCCCTCAATTTGTGAGAAGATTGCTTATCATAAATTCATGCCTGATAACAAGACTAACCCAAAGCTAAAATCAAATACATGAAAAATTGACAAAAATTACAATTTACACATTTTTATTAAGTCAATACATTTGTTCAGCAGTACAGAAATTAGGTGAAGTTTTCATATGCCTTACTCTTTCCTAATGAGGTCTTTAAGATTACAAGTACATTAGCTCTTCAATAATTTGAGTCCCTCTTAAGGCTTCCACCACTGAGCCATTCATCCAGTCTGTAGCTGTATAGTTAGTTGACCAAGAATCTGAACGAGTGACAATTTTATATTAAGAAGATCTCCATCCTGTGAAGCCCTGCTCAGTCCCTTTGCCTTTAATTCATTTGATCTTTGTTAAAATATAGCAATTTCTTCTGCATATTTCCTATCCCTTTCTTCCTTTTCAGCCTTTCTTTTTGCACTTATATCATCCCTTCTTCTCAAACCAAACACACATCACAACCCTCCATGCCCTTGTACTAGTATTCTTATCCTTCATTAAGCTAATCATCCTCTTGAATTCTGTGGTTGAAATTGTATCCATTAATTCCCTTCCAAGTAGAGTGAAGGAGCCATCTTGATAGGAAAAATTTGACATCTCTTAATGATTCAACATAAACTCTGACTATTTCTTCAGATAATTGTGAAAGTAGTCCTCATCTGTTGTGCACCGGTTTAGAGGTAGAAAATCATTTTGATTAAAACAGTTCCGGATAGCTCTCTTAGTAACTTGTAGTTTCTTTGATTTTCTTCCAACAGATTTGTAGTGAGATCTTGATTGGTGGCTTGCATGAGGGTAGGTTTGTGATTTTTTCCAAGGTGGATTGGCTAGATGTGATTGGTATTTTGAGTAGGGGGTATTGCAGTTGGCTTGTACAAAAACTTGGGTTTAGTGGTTAAAAGTGGTTGAATGTTTGAGTGTTTAAGTTTAGGGGTCTGATTAGTTTGAGTTGGGGATTTGTTGTACCTTGGACGCCTTTCTTTTTAGAATCCCCTTCTCCCTTCTCCCCTCCTTCCTGTTTCTTTTTCCATCTCCCTTCTTGTCATCTTGACCTCTCCTCTTTTCATACACCCTTGCTTCCAGCTGCCTTAGAGGATTGACTTGGATTTGAGCTATAAACTTTTTGATCATCTTTTTTCCTGCCCATCATCATCCAAATCATCCTTAGTGTTGATTTTTGTTTGAGGCAGCATAGTTTCAGCATTTCTTAAGTATCTCCCCAAAATCTTTATCATTTCAATGTCCTCAACTATCTTGTTCTTCGTAGTCTTCAAACCAGTCCCAATGATCATCATCAGCTTCTTACTTGCTATGACACATTGCTTTGGAATTTGGAAATGTTTGCAATGTTTGGTGGTTGGACAGATGTATGCCACTCCCTTGATTGGCTGTAGATATGCTTCTAAAAAAGCAGCTATTTGAGTATTCTTCAATTCAGTCAGCAAGAGAGTGTCTTCATGAATTACTCTATTTACTTTGTTAATCAATATTGTCTAGTTCTTGATGTGAGAAAATTTAAGGACACCTGTAAATATCTATCCACACCAGATTCATTTATGTTTACCACAACTCTATTTTCCCTGACACCATCTTTGGTTACTACCATAATCACCCTTAAGAAGTTAATAGTCATGTCCAAAATCTTTCTTGTATATGAAGTGATTGTTGGATAGAGAGTCCCTAAGAGCTTTAGCAGTTGTTCAAGTTCATTACTCAGACTTGGCCCTTTAGCTGCATGGATTAGCCTCTCCATCCCAACATTAACTTGTTGTTCATGATCCTTTCCCTTAGCTTTGGCTAGTTCCATTTCCTTAGCTTTCTTGATTTGAAGTGATGATTTTAGCAACCTTTTACGTATCTCCCCCTTAGTCTTGGTAGCAGGCAAGATGAGAGGTGAAGGTATTTCAGGCCTCACAGCTTCAATAAGGGTTGGTAATGGAATGTTGAGTGCACCCATGATAGCTCCCAAAGAAACTGAGTTGTAGATGTTCATGGGAGTTTACCAGGGTTTTAATGTCAGCCTGTTGACTTTGCACTAAAGCTGTGAGTTGAGAGACTTGTTCTGTGAGTGATCATTGGAGTCTTGAAGAGTCGAGACTTGTTGTTGAAGAGATTGGATATGTAGATTTGTAGAAGTAGAGGTTGGCATGTGTGAGCTAGAAGGTACAGTAGCACCAAATGTGGCTTGTACAGACTACTTGATATCCTCCATTAACAGAGCCAAGGGCTCATATCTACTTTGATGGAGTTGATTCAACTTGAGTTTTATGTCATTTGAATTTGTGATATGCTGTTGAACCATCTCATGCAGAGCCACACATAATTGCCTTAGATTTTTGATACTTGTATCCACTCCATTTAGATCAAATCTTGACATCTACTCTGCAAAGGTTGCTAAACTTTGATTTGATCTCTACTTGAGAAGGGATAATCTCATCCATATTTCCCATCGCCATTTTCCTGATTTTGTCTTGATGACCAGTCAAAGTTACTTGTAGTTGCTTTACCCAAAGAGGCGAAAAGCTTTGATTTGAGCCTTTTGGACTTCATTGACTGTATCATATACATTCTATGAAGTGAGGGTCTTGGCATTACTCCCTAGAATGGTGGACATATTCCTCCCTGAACCTTGCCAAGACCTCATCCATTTCTAAAGGTAAAATTCTTGTAGAGCCAAGCATTCCACATTGCCATCCTGCTCAGTTTCATTCACTATCTTCTGCTTTTATTTCTCAACGTTTCATTATAGGAGAGCAAATTGGTCTGATAGTCCTGATTGGACATATCTTTAGTGAGCAGGTGTTGTGTGATATTTGCAAGGCCAGAAAGTTATTCAACCAGAAGGTCATACATGGTGTTTGGTTGGGATTGAGTATTTTATAGCCACTGTTGAATTAGGTGAGAGGGTTGTTGTGTGGGGTTGGATGTTGAAGGAATGTTTGTAGGGTTTGAGGTGGAGGGTTGGGGTTCTTGAACATCACTTGTGACAGAAGCCATATTTGGACTCACAGTAGAAACTGTGGTTGTGACAGTGTGTTGTTCACCACCTATGGGAAGCTCCAATTAAATTGGAGGGGATTTGACCAGGTCATTGTCATGTACCATGGCCTCAAATCCTTACTCATTTACAGTGAGCTTGCACTTGAATGTGCTAAACTTGCCTCCCCAATAGCAGGATCATTGGCAATTGAAATCCTAGTTTCAATTGTGAGTGCAATTTTAGCTAGGGTTTTTAGAGGAGTTGATTCCTTCAAGAGGGAACCTCCAATTGAATTGGAGAGGATTTAGATAGCTCCCACTTAGGAGTAATACCCTCAAACCTTACAAACCTGTGAAGGTTGATTTGCACATGAAGGTGAATTTGAAACACACCACAGGGTCTTCAGTAAAAACTATTAAAACCCTGCATTTGTGTTGGTGTCATCAAGGTCTACCCCAGCATGTAGCCTCTCACCAACTAAATTTGGGTCATGGGCGGGTGAGCACAGTCTCATGAACCGTGTCACTTGAAATTGGCAACACTTGAGATGTAAATTCAAAGTGTTTCATTAAAAGAAGAAGAAATTTTTAGAAATAAGATTTGTGATTCAGAATTGAGTTTTGGCAGCTCCCCTGAATAGATGGGGGAGCTTGAAATAATGTGCTCTCAATGTGTGTGTCAACTCAAGTGTTGGTGCAGACTCTTTACAAGGTGCATTAGTGTGGATGATTTGTTCAATAGAGGACACCCTGTTAAGAAGATGCCTCTAGAGTCTTGTTTAATTTCCCTGTTTTAACAACTGCATCCTGTTGGAAGGGTACAGAGGTGGTCAATTGAGTGGTCAACTCAGCTTTCTTAACCTTCTTTGGTTTTTTTACCAGATGAGACTCAAGTTCTGTATTATCCCTCACCACTCTCACTAACTACATTTAAAGGTGCCTGTTTCCTCTTCTTTTTACCCACTTCAGCCTTTTGAGAGGACTAAGTGGTGGTTTCCTAACTTCTAGTGGTACGGAAGGAAGGGTCTCAGTTTGGGAGGCCCCCTGTTGGTTGTCCTGTGTTTGTTCTTCCACTGGGGACAGGAGCCATAACTGAACTAGATTATAGCACTAGACCTCATGTTAGGCATATGGTAAGGATAGGTCCTAAATTTTCCTCAATCATGAATGGAGTCATTTTGAGACCTACCTTCATCCTGTTCTTTGTAATAAGTGAGCCAAATAGAACTTTGGACACTTGTTTACAGTTGCCTATTAGTATTATATCTATACATTAAGTAAATGAACATCCTTAACTTTATGATTTAAAGTGGACATTATAAACCTAGGAAAGAGATTTCCTTACCTCTCGTACCTAGGGGCATTGTGAGTTTGGTGCCAATTTCTTTTAGGATCAATAAGTCCACATTTATGTGCCTGTTGTGATCCATGAGAACACCAGCTTCTAGACCACACTTGATATGTTGTCATACCCCTTCTTTCTGCAAGTGAAGGCCCTTATAATGGAGTCAAATAAGAATGACCATTCCCTTCTCAGATTCTTCTTGTTCAGGCTGGCCAGGTTGATCTTCTCACTATAATTGATGAAGTCCATGAACTCAGCCAGTTCCTGTTGAGTAGGAATCTCCACCATTTGCTCAGTTGGAATGCCCAAAGCCTGGTTCACATCTTGCTCATTAAACTCCACCTGTTGGGCTTGAATGGAGCAGTTCACCACCAAAGAAACTAAATTTTCATGCACAATTGTCCTCACCACAGCTGTTGTCCAGAACTCAAGCAGAACATCCAAGTAGAGGATTGGATTAGTAGTTAGAGCTCCTGCAAGATAAGTCTTAGACAAAAATTTAACAAACCTCTTGAAACTGTCAGGAGCTTGATTAGCATCTGTAAAAGCGAGATATTTGGTTCCTTCCTTGGGGATTGCAGCTCTAACATTGTTTAGTGCCATTTTAGAGGAGTAGATTTGAGTGGGTAAGAAAAATTAGAGAGAAAGAGTTTAAATGAGAGAGAGCGGTTGAGAACTGGAGAAATTAGGTCAATTAAAATCTCGAAAGCGTAAAGAGTCACTCCGTCGAGAAGTCTGGGTATTTATAGGCTTGTGAATATGACTTATCGAGAAGTAGATACAACGTTTGGAATTTGTTTATCAAGAAGTCACGTGAATTACTGAAATATATATACCGATATGTCTCTATCTTGACTTTATTCAAGATCTAGATAGTGACTTATCGAGATGTCGAATAAATACCCAGTTTGTCTATAATGAACTGAAATATTCCAAATTTTTCTTGATTAAATAAATAAAAAATTAGAACGAATTTATTTCAAAAGTATCATACTGGAAATAATTTATTAAATAAAATTATCTCTGAGTTAAAGATAAGTTTAAATTGTACTTATAGAGAACTCAAAATAATTCACTCGAGATCTCTATAATACTTACGAGAAGTCATAGACTGACTTATCGAGAAGTCATTTATACTTATCGAGAACTCAGTTCTCTATGTACTTTTGCTGCTTTTCAATCTGTCTTTTATTAACTTCATATATTAAAGATATGAATTAACAAAGAGGCAGTTTACTTAAATTTGAAAAATTCTATGTTAACAAAAGTAAAATGAAAAATAAATATTCAGAGAAATATGAAATATTTATAATTCATATTCCAGTTAATTTCCAATTAATCAAATAAATTTTGATTTATCATAAATTAATCTGCTAAAAAACGTTAGTTGAGTTTTTGCCTTTAGGATGAAGAATTTAGCGTACCAATTTCACCTACAAGATATTAGCTGAGTTCTTGCCTTAGGATGAAGAATTAAGCATTCCAATTTCACCTACAAGTCTAGTGAAAGTTGCTTCATCCAAAGGATTAGTAAAAATGTCAGCTAATTATTTTTCTGTTGGAACAAAAATGAGCTCAATGGTACCATTTGTAGCATGTTCTCTAATAAAATGGTACCTTACATCAATGTGCTTTGTTCTAGAATGATTAACTGGATTAGCCACTATAGATATATCACTAGTATTGTCACACATGATAGGAATTTTGTGTAACACTAGGCCATAGTCCATTAGCTGATTTCTAATCCAAAGCACTTGAGCACAACAACTTCCTACAACTATGTATTCAGCCTCAGCTGTAGAAGTTGGTACATATTGTTATTTCTTGCTATACTAGGATACAAGTCTTTGTCCAAGAAATTGACAGCTTCCTAGTACTCTTCCTGTCAACCCTGCATCCAGCAAAATATGCATCTGTGTGACCAACAGCTTCAAAACCAGTTCCCTTAGATACCCCAATCCCAAATTTGGAGTTCCCTTCAAGTATCTGAAAATCCTCTTTACAGCCATCAAATGTAATTCTTTTGATTGGCTTGAAATCTTGCACATAGACATGTAGCAAACATTATATCTGGTCTACTTGCAGTTAAGTAAAGCAATGATCCAATCATCCCTCTATAGCTTGAAATATCTACACTCTTTCCCTTTTTATCTTCATCCAGCTTTGTTGCAGTAGACATAGGTGTAGATGCAGGTGAACAATCAACCATACCAAACTTTTTCAATAATCCTTAACATATTTAGTTTGGCTAATGAAGATCCCATCACTTCTTTGACTGACTTAAAGTCCAAGAAAGTAACTCAGTTCCCCCATCATACTCATTTCATATTCACTTTGCATAAGCTTGGAGAATCTTTGGCAAAGCTTCTCATTTGTAGAACCAAAGATGATATCATCCACATAGATCTGAAGTAGGATCATATCTACACCATGTTTCTTGTAGAAGAGAGTCTTGTCTATAGTACCTCTAGTAAAACCATGTTTAAGTAGGAATTCTGACAATGTATCATACCAAGCTCTAGGTGCCTGCTTTAGTCCATATAGAGCCTTGACTAATTTGTACACAAAATTTGGAAATTCTGGATCTTCAAAGTCTGGTGGCTGTTGCGCATAAACCTCTTCTTCTAGCTCACCATTTATGAAGGCACTTTTGACATCCATTTGATACACTTTAAAATTTGAATGTGCAACAAATGCTAGAAAAATCCTTATTGCTTCAAGTCTTGCAACTGGGGCAAAAGTTTCATCATAATCAATTCCTTCTTCTTGTGAGTAGCCTTTTGCAACCAACCTTACCTTGTTTCTGGTAACTACACCATTTTCATCCATCTTTCCTGAACACCCAGTTTGTTCCAATTATACTTCTTTTCTTTGGTGCATGAACTAGTTCCCAAACTTTGTTTCTTTCAAACTGATTTAGCTCTTCCTGCATGGCAGATATCCAATCAGGATCCAGTAGAGCTTCATCAATTTTCTTAGGCTCTACTTGAGATAGAAAACATGATGTAGGCACTCTTTAGCAGTTGCACTTCTAATCCCTTGTATCAAATTAGGTGTTTGAGATGAGCTTCCATTTCCATGATTTTCTTGTTCAATAGACTCTTCATTTGTCATCTGTTGTGCATCAACTTTATCTTCCCCATCAGAATCACGATCAATATTGAGGTTTTCAAATACAAGGGATTCAGCTTCATTATCATCAAGGCATTGCAAGCCTGGACACTTGTCATCATCAAAAGTATATCCGTGCTTTCCATAATCTTCTTTTGATCAATCACATAAACTTTGTAGGCTGTTCTTTCCAATGAATATCTAGAAAAATTGTTTCAAAAACCTTTGAGGTAAATTTTCCCAAATATTCAGAGTTGTCTTTCAAAATGTAACACTTACTTCCAAACATATGAAGATGCTTCACAATAGGATTTCTCTTAGACATGATTGAGTAAGGTGATTTATCATGTGCCTTGTTAATGAGATATATGTTTTGAGTATAGCATACAGTGTTAACAGCTTCTTCCCAAAAACTTGTTGGCAGCTTGGCATCTTGCCGCATGGTTCTAGCAGTTTCAACTAATGTTCTGTTCTTTCTTTGAACTACTCCATTTTGTTGAGGTGTTCTAGCAGCTGAGAATTCATGAACAATGCCCTTGCTTTTGCAGAATTCACTCAATGTTGCATTTCTGAATTATGTTCCATTATCACTTCTCAATCATTTTACACAATTGTGATCTTCAGCCTATTTTTCTATCTTCTTGATGTGCTCAATTATGATGTGTAGAGTTCATCTTTATAGTGCATAAACTCTACCCAAGTGTATCTTGAGAAATCATCCACCATCACAAGTGCATATTTGTTCCTTGAAATAGATAAGACATTTACTGGCCCAAACAAGTCCATGTGAATGAGCTGCAATGGTGCACTTATAGAATTCACAGTTTTTGACTTGTGACTAGATATTTTCATTTTTCCTTTCTGACAAGCTTCACAAACTTCAACTTGAGCAAACTCCAGTTTAGGCATGTCTCTTACCAATTCCTTTTTGACCAAGGTGTTGATTGCCTTAAATTCAGGTGGGACAACTTTTTATGCCAAAGCTTGCTTTATTCTTCTGATGCCTTGGTGTAGAAGCAACAAATTCCATCCTTATTTGTTGAGTCCAAGACTGCAACAAACAAGCTTCCTTTTCTTGCTCCTTTCAGAGCAACTTCACCAGTTTTCTTGCTGATAAAAGTGCATTCTTATTTGTTGAATAAAACTTCAAAACCTTTCTCTGCAAATTGACTAACACTTATAAGATTCACTTCAAGACCAGCTACCAGTGCTACATCATCAATGACAACATTTTCAGAAATAATCTTGCCATATCCCATTGTGAATCCTTTGTTGTTATCTCCAAAGGTCACCAAAGGGCCATCCTTCTCCTCAAACTGTGATAGTAAGGCCTTATCACCTTTCATATCCTGGAACATCTACTATCTATGATCCAGATGACTTTCTTCACTTTGCCCTACACATAATAAGTTTTAAGTGTGTTTAGCAACCCGAGCAGTGTTGGGTACTTTCTTCTTGTTAACTGATTTAGCAGAAGTAGAATGAGTAGTTTCAGATAAAATAGAATTCATTGACTGTTGTGCATTTTCCCTTTTTGTTGTAGACCTAATTTTTTTTTCTTTGAGGTCTACCCTCAGTTTGTGGCAACTTTTCATCACTTTCAAGTTGCAAGGAATGCAGTCAAACTTATCACAGAAGGAGTAGGGATAATTTGTATTTGCTTCATTGAATTTGCAGGCTCTTTCAGTTGGCTTGCTAACTGCCTTTTTATAAAGGTGAGTTAGGTGATTCACAGAGCCACATTTTTCACACTTCTTTTTTGGAGCATCTGCAACATAAGAAAAATTGTTGCTTTTGTTTATCCCAATTTTTCCATTTCTATTTTTCTTCTTCTTGCATCTTCAGTCTTGATTTCTTTGATAGGTGTCTTGGAACTTTGTTTATCCATGAGCCTTTCTCCGGTATTGGAAGATTGAGTTGATTATGCAGTTTTCTTTTCTTTGTCCTCATCAACAATTTCTTGCTTGATAATCAATTCTTCTTCACTGAAGTTAACTTCACATGCCTTGAACATAGGTGATACAACCTTTTTCAGCATAGCTGAAACATTTTCATTAACTGTTGCTTTTCCTTTATCACATATCTCTTTCTTCTTGCTGTTCAAGGTATCATAGTCAAGACCAATAGCAATATTTGCACATGTTTTGTTTTTCTCATTGTATTTTCCAACTAAATCAGATGCATTTTTGAAGGACTTCAACTTCACCTCATTCCTTTGAAGCTCCTCCCTTAGCACTGCTTCAATTTCATTTGCACACTTGAGCTTGTTCTTTAGATAAGCATTTTCTTGTTTTACAGCTTCAAGCTCCACCAACAATAATTCAGTTTCTAACTTCTCATTTTCAAGCTTCTCGTTTATCTTTGTCAGTCTACTAACTTCTTTATTAGTAGCAACCATGCTTGTGTGAATGTTAAACATTTATGTGCTCATCTTCTCTACAGTTTCCTTATTGACTCACATTTAAATCAATGGTGGTAAGAGTTGATACCTGTGATTTAGATGAGGATGATTCTCCTTGCTCCAAGGCCATGAGTGCATAATTTCCAAATTCTTCATATTCATCATTTTCAGAATCATCCTAACTCTTTTCCTCTGCAATATAAGCTTTGCTTTGTTGTTTCTTTAGAAGAGCTTCATACTTTGCTTCCAGTTCAAGATAAGCTTTATCTTTCTTTGCTTGCTGGGGTTTCCTGTATTCTGTAGCAAAATGGCCTAATTTATCATAGTTGTTAGGAATATATGGCAACTCCAGAATCAAATACTTTGCTTGCTGGATCTATCTGAAGCTGATGAACTTGAATTTCACAGACAACTCCAGAATCAAATAGATGAAAACAACAGGAAGCTTGGGAAGAAATCCGACAATCAAGGAGATAGAATTATCTGCTCAGACTAGAGGAGCACCTTAATAATGATTGTGAGAACTCTTTGTACACTTTGCTTTGTTCATATTTCAATAAATTTTGCTGCATTTATCAGTTTTATCTACTACTTTTTAATCTATATTTTTAGGGTGTTTTGTTATCATCAAGTTTCTCTTAATTTATGGCTACAATTCCAGTAGACATAAATTGGGGGAGATTGTTAGGAATATGTTGTGAACTTGATGATAAGTTAAACAAAACACCTTAGTGGATTTAACTTAGTGAATTTTGTAACACTCGATGGATGATCTAATATAGTCCCAACGGATGAACTTTATAGTCCCGATAGATGACAAATTGGAATCCATCGAGTGAGTAGCTTATGTAACAAATAAGTTCTGTAGCACATTTCTGCAAGCAACATTGTGTAGATTCTGTAGGAGTATATAAGTCATGTCGACTACTAGTGGATATACAGAATAGGGAGACTAATTGTAAATATAAGATGTCTTGTAATTCTATATAAATGAAATGGAGTCAAGTGACAGAAAAGGCTCCCGACGGATAGTTCACAAAGACTCCCGACATGATCAACAAAAGCTCCCAACGGATGATCGGCAATGTCCCGACGGATGATCAAATTCAAATAGTTGTTGATAGTGACAATACAGTCATATGCGTTGGGTGTTTGCAAAAGGAATGTGGCAGCCTGTTAAGCAGGATTTCGAGAACAAAGAAGCATTACATTTTTTATGCAATTGTGAAGATATTCAAAGGTGCTGGTATAGAGTAGTGAAGCAGCATGGAGTTAGACTAGATATGTTTTAATTTTATCTTGTCTTATTGTCATGTAAACTTGGTGATATATAAACCAAGTGTAGCAAGTAGAACAATTAACTAAGCAAGCTTAATTTCAGAGAAATATATCAAGCTGTATTCAGTAAGCATTTCTTGTAGTTTAGTTGTTCAAAACTTGTAAGCAGCTGTGAGCTATTCAAAGCTTCACAGAGTTCTCAATATATATATACATATATCTGGTGGATACTTTCAAATCCTCCAAAAAGTTTTAAAAGATTGTGTTTTTATTACTTAGTGTTTTGATTCTTATCACTCTTTTATTCCGCACCATTGTTAATCAAACACTATTATATTTATCAAGTTAGAACATTCTTTAACTTTGAAAAAGTAGCCAGAATTACATTCAACCCCCCTTCTGTAATTCTTGTTGTATTGTTAGGAAATAATAATTGGTATCAGAGTAAGCTCTTGAAGAACAAAGAGTATAAAGATCACAACAAACAACAAGATGAACAAAAAGGATGTGGAGTGAAGATCCCATTTCTAGACAAAGATAATTATCACCACTGGAAGGTGAAGATGCACCTACATCTTCTTTCTCAAGATGAGGCCTTTGGACTGCATAGAGAGAGGTCCTCATGTACCAATGAGAGCTACAACTGGAAATGAACTATCTGTTTCAAAACCTAGGCATGAATGGTCAGACCCTGATATTGAGCAAGTCAGGAAAGACAAGAAGGCCATGAATATATTGTTCAATGGAGTTGGGTGATATGTTTGATAACATCATTAACTGTAAAATAGCCAAAGAGGGTTGGGACACAATCCAGATTATTTGTGATGGTACTGAGCAAGTAAGGGAGAATAAGATGTAGCTACTGATTCAACAATATGGGCATTTCCACTGTGAAGAAAGTGAGTCTCTCACTGATATTTTAGTAGATTTCAAAAGCTACTAAATGCTCTGAAGTTGCATGGAAGAGTCTATCAAACAAAAGACTCTAACCTCAAGTTCCTTAGATCTCTTTTAAAGGAGTGGAAGCCAATGACAGTCTCTTTGAGAAATTTACAGGATTACAAGGAGTTAACCTTGGAGGACTGTATGGCATCCTGAAGACCTCTGAGATTGAAATGGAGCAAGATGAGAGGATGGAGAAAGGAAGGAAGAAAGGAGGGTCCATAACACTGGTTGCTGAGTCTACATCAAAGGTTTGTGAGAGCAAGGGTAAAGGGTTGGTAGCTGGAAATGAAGATCAATTGAGCCAAGATGACATGGATGATATTGATGAACATCTAGCATTCTTATCCAGAAGATTTGCTAAGCTCAAATTCAAGAAGAATTTTGGAGCAGCTAAGCCAAACAGAAAGATGGTGACAAGTCAAAATTCAAGTATTTCAAGTATGGCTTGGCGGGTCATTTTGCCCCGTGAATGTAGAAACTCTGATTCCAGCAAAAAGAAGTTTGAGCCTGTTGATTATAAACAGAAATACTTTGAGTTGCTTAAAAAAGGAGAGGGCTTTCATCACACAGGAGAATGAGGGCTGCCGAGATGGATGAGATGAAGATGAGAACATGCTATGTCATCTAGCCCTAATGGCCAAATCTGGTGAAACAACAGAAACAGTTCTTCAAACAATAACAGGTAATCACCACTAACCTAGCACATTTATCTAAAACTGAGTAAGGATGCTATAAATGACTGCCACAGAATTATATCACTTGCGTGTTACACTTAAGTCCCTCACTAAGGAAAATGCTAAAATTAAAGAAAAAAGTTGTTTTTAAGTGAGAGGAATAATGTGCTAGAGTCTTAGTTTATTGAATTTGAAAAATTGAGAATAGAGGTAAGAAGCAGCTTGAACGAGAACATGAAGTGATTAAGGCATGGTAATCATCCAGAGATGTTCATGCTCAAATCACTAAGTTCAAGGTATTGAGTCCTTTTGTGATGCAGCCTGGAAAAAGAGTAAGGAGAAGCTTGAGTCCAATTTGGTTGAAGGATTATTGATAGATGTGGACTCGACGGATGATGAAAATCATCTGTCGGATAATCAAAAGGATTATCCAGCGAGTGACAAGGAGTCACATCCATCGGCTGTGAGTAAACCAGTTAGCAAGCTAAGCTAGCTAAGTTGAATGAGAAATATGGATCAGTTTCTAAGAACTTTATTCCAGGAGAATCAAGTCAAGTCGGGAAGGAAAAGAAAGTTAATGTTGGTCATCTGTCTATCAGCAATTGAATCACAGATTAGAAAAGATGAGGTTAAAACATAAGCTAAAAGAAAAACAATAGAAATGGGAAAGTAGGAATTAACAAACATAACAACTATACCTGATAAATATGAACCAAGAAAAATCTGTGTTAATGTGGTAATGTTAATCACTTGTATGTTAATTGCAAACCATGTTATGCCTACTTTCATGTCTGCACCCTCTTCTTTTCCCAACATGACTGCCATGCCTACTATGCCTATGATGTCTACTCAGTATATGAATGCACAATTTGCTAATATGCCATTTGCACCTAATCTATTGTATGTGCATTTAGTAGTCCTCAAATTCCATTTAGCATGCCTTACGTAGAACAACATGTTTGCAAATAGCATGCCTTTTCCTGTTAATCAAAATATGCATGATAATTCTATTTTAATGACTGGTTTCAAAGGTCCAACTCAGATGACTAAGGATGAATCAAATTCCCAAGTAAAATGAGATCAAACCTAAGAAACCAAAGAAGAAAGCTAACAAGGCAAGACCCAAGGAAACTGGGTACCAAAATTAACTTGATTTGATTTTGATGTGTGCAGGGAAACAGAAAGAATCTTTGGTATCTGGATAATGGCTGCAAGGAATATTACTAGAGATTCTACCCTGCTCACTGAGTTTAAGGAAAGAGATGGCCCAAGTATTATTTTGGAGATGACAGCAACGGTTAACTGGGATATGGCTTGATTTCGAAAGATAATGTCTCATTGAAGAAGTTTCCATAGTGGATGGTCTCAGCATAATTTGTG
Source organism: Apium graveolens (assembly GCF_009905375.1). Lineage (NCBI taxonomy): Eukaryota > Viridiplantae > Streptophyta > Magnoliopsida > Apiales > Apiaceae > Apium > Apium graveolens. The sequence goes on from NW_027418403.1 coordinate 58,462, forward strand.
TTGAGTATCAGCCAGCTTTGTGATAAGGGCAACTCGTTTCTTTCAATTCAGAAGCCTGTGTTGTGACAAACATAAAGAGCAACAAAGTGATTCTCACTGGAGTGAAAAGGAATGTGTACCTAGCTGGACTTCAACTCATCAAATGCTGAG